>NC_140281.1:15141798-15355331 GCF_964030765.1 Micromesistius poutassou | reverse complement strand
CTGCACGCCTTTAACATAAAAACAGACGCATACAAATATACACACACACGCACACACATCACACACTAAACATGCTGTCCCTGTGACGAATGCAGAAAGGGATAAATTAATTCACAGTCTGCAGCACTGCGAATAAAAATAGCTTCTGGTTGTTTGTGACCTCAGCACAGCTCATGTCAGCAGCAGCCTTCAAACACTACAGCCACTCAGAGTGCTTTACATAAGCAGGTGTCGCCACTGAAAGATCAATCAATATCAGACTGTTCACAAAAGAACTGGAAAATATATGTATGGTACGGTAAAATAATAAATACGCAAGATATAGACAGAGAATGTGAGGAATAGATTATGTAGAGAGACTGGATTAAGGAGAGGCTGAAAGAGAGAGAGAGAGAGATGAGGTTTATAAGGGGACATTGGACCTGAAAGGCACCAGGTAGAATATATGAGAGCTAGAAGGGTCCAGAATGGCTGAAAAGGTCAAGTTGATTTGGTATTCGCCAGCCTACACGTTAGCTCATATATTGTAGTTGGTAATGGTTTATTTAATGTTATTGCTGTTGTCATGGCAGCGTAATTAATCTCTTTCTAACCCTTGGGCTCTGAAGTGCAGAACGCTGTGGAATCAAGGCTGCTCTGAACGGGAACAGAGAAGATATCTCTGGTAGATGACATTCATACTTGGCAGCGAGTGCTTCTATCACTCTCTCCCCCACTCTCGCTTCTACTCCCTCTATCTCACTCACTCTCTCCTGCTTGCTCTTTCTCCATTTATTTCCATCACGCCTCTCTTCATCTCACTCTCTCGCACTGTCTCTCTCACTCTCCCAACCCCTCTGTCTCTCTGTCTGTATGTATGTGTGTGTCTCTCTCTCTCCTCTCAAGGGGTGTCACAGTGGCACTGTAGTCACCAGGTCATGTGATGAAAGTGAAGCCTATCGATTGGCTCAAGAGAATACTATGTTACCGTCCATCGATCAGCAACACACGGCGTTCAGTTCCCGGTGCATGCTGGGTATTTTTTACGGATCGATGGGTTATTCTCACCCCCCCTCATCCCCCCCGGCCCCAGGTCAGATCCAAACTGATCCGCACTGCTGAAAAAGAAAGGGTTTTGAAATATCAGCTAACAGCAGAATGAAACAAAGAAACAAGAAAGAAAATGTATCAGTGCAGTCTTATTGTGCTACCATTTACAGGAGCTGTAAGTGAGATTAACGAGCTATTATTGCAGGGTAATACTCTTTACATCCCGAGTCATTTGTAAGAGATGAGCAGAGAGAGAGGGAAATTAGTTTAGTTTCGAAATCTTGCTTTCATCCACACTATCAGTCCGTACCAAGTTCAGCCTTCCCATAACACCCCCCCGCCCCCCTTATCTTCATCATCCTCATCATCACCCCCTTCCTCGTCTTCCTCATTAGATTAATCTCTTTCCTCCTCCTCCCACTCAGAGTGTCAGAGTATGTTGGGCCTCTTGAGGACTCACCACCACCACCACTGGCATCAGCAGAGCCCCACTGGTTCAAGTCCCAGTGAGGTACTGGAACACTCTTGACTCTTCCGAGGCACTGGAACACACACATGACTCACATAGACGACCACTCCTCCTCTCATCCGGCCTTCAAGAGACAACCCACATCGTGTTGAGAGAGAGAGAGACAGAGAGAGACGCACAAGGAGAGAGCAGTATAGGTGGTGGAGAGAGGGAGACAGCATGAGAGAGAGAGAGAACAGAAAGGCAGGAGAGCGAGAGAAAGAGATGAGTAGAGAAGATAGGTAGAGGGAAAGAGGATCCCAAAGGAAATTCATTTGCATTCCAGTAGAAAACCAATTCACGGCAGAAGAGATGAGATACAACACTGTGGTTATACAACGCCTAAGTTATATAACACCATAAAACACCATAAAACGTGCAGCCCTGCCTGTCCGGGCCTGCAGCCCTCCGGCTCCATGTTGTAATTAACTCATGTGATGATGGGACTGTGATGTGTTCAGCCAGGGGATGAACGGTTCAACAGCTGCTAACTGATCCTGGGTCTGTTTCATGACTAACTAGAGAATACGGCAGCGGTCTTGGCGAGCTGACCAGAGGACAGCTGGCTACACGGTGAGTCCACAACATGTGTAAGGCAGGGCCCTGTGGTGCAAACAACACCTGCTATTGTAGCGCCTCAGGAGATGAAACGTTAACAACAGCAGTGTGTAAAAACACACTGCTGGCTGAGGCTGCTCCTGATGTCACCACCGGCTGATCAAAGACGGTCGGAGTGTAACGCGGGGCCTGGAGTCCCTGGAGTGGAGGCTCAGGTGTTTGATTCATAACAGGTGATTAGAGAGATAGCCACACCTCCAGGCAGGAAGTGACCTCAGAGACCCAGCCCAGAGGATGGCATCCCGGAGGTCAGGATAGTCCTTACAACTCAGAGAAGATATTGACCCCCCCCTCCCCTCCGGGCTTGTGTGTGTGTGTTTGGGTGTTGTGTGTGTGTGTGTGTGTGTGTGTGTGTGTGTGTGTGTGTGTGGTGTGTGTTTTTTTTGTGTGTGTGTGTTTGTTGTGTGTGAGTGTTTGTTGTGTGTGTGTGTATGTTTGTGTGTGTGTGTTTGGGTGTTTGGTGTTGTGTGTGTGTATGTTTGGGTGTGTGTGTGTGAGTGTGTGTAATGAGGACATGGAGGTGGAGACAGTGATAATGAGTGTGAGGCGTAATGGGGACATCTGAGGACTGTGAGGTGCAGAATAACAACAGCTTTTTATAGCAACACTTTTTCCCTTGTGTTTCAGTTTACTTTCTGATCCCGGGTGGTTTTCTTTTGCAAAAAAAGCTTATTTTTTGCATTAGAAGGAGAAATTTAAAATATAGATCAAATAAAATATTAATTTGCAGGAATATGAACCACTATATCCCTGCAAAATATAGGAATACTTTGCCTAAAAGCAATCTGAGGCTATTTTGTCTACAAGCAATTTTAGGCTCCATTAAGGAAAATAAACAAATATGGAAAGATGAGCAAAACAATTCTGGTTCTCTAGCCACAGTACAAGGTAAGACTGATTCGAGATCTTTGAAGCTTCAGCGCTCCTTTGCATATTTTCCAGAAGGAAAATGACAGTTAGTGGAGACGCCAGCACAACAGGGAAACGTGGGGAGGTGATATTATTCTTATTGTTTACCTCTCTAAATACCTCCCCCACAGACCACCGCTTCGTCCTCCTCAGGGTCGCTGGGGCTACAAAACAAGCGTCCCTCGTCTGCTTTGATCTTCAGATCATCCACTACAGGAAACAGGAAGTTGCGTTCTTTGTTTTGGATGAGATGTAAACAAGGATAGGAATGTTGTCGTCCCTCGACACATTAGGACACATGATAACGTGTGTGTGGTTGTGTGTTCTTGTGTGTGGGTGTGATGTTGACCTTGGGGATTTGTTTCAGAATAAAAAGTTGAAAAGTCTCTTCAGTAAAAAATGTAAAATCACGTTAGCAGCTTTTGTATTAGTTAAGCTCTTTGAACAGCCCAGCCTTGTTTATCTTTCCACACAGAACAGTGTGTGTGTGTGTGTAGATAGGTGTGTGTGTGTGTGTGTGTGTGTATGTGTGTGTACACGTATGTGTGTGTGTGTGTGTGTGTGTGTACAAGTATGTGCGTGCGACAGTGTGCGTGCGTGCTTACGTGTATGTTTGTGTGTACACGTATGTGTGTGTACGCGTTTGTGTGCATATGTACCCGTATATGTGTGTGTGTGTGTGTGTGTGTGTATGTACCCGTATATGCGTGTGTGTGTGTGTGTGTGTGTGATGCTGTAACAGTGCAGCGATGCTCCCGGGGTAAAAACAGAAATGTTTGATGACAGCAGTAGCTTCTCTGCTTCTCCGAGCCTCTGACTGCAGCTGTCCCACGCGCTGCTCCCTCAGCCTGTCAACCGCTATCTGACGTTTCAAAGGTCACTTAAGTCTGCCCTTATTTGAAGTGAGGGAGTGGAGAGGAGGAGGAGGTGGAGGGACTCAAGGACTCAAAACAATCTGCCTGCTTATATCCATAGTAAACATTTCTCCTAGAAGCGGTGGTTGTGGAGATAAAACATGAAGTGGTCTTGGCTACCAGAATATTTCTTAAGTGTCTCAGCTGTTCAACATTTATATGATAGCATTACAGGAAATTAAACATAATGTGTTGCAGTCTTGGATACTGAAATATTCCCTGGTTCATCCGACAAACCCGGTAGGGAACACCAGGACGGTTGGGAATGATCAGGGGAGGACAAATCTGATCTTTATTTATCCTCCAACATCTCTGATGACCATGGTCACCAGGACAACCCTTTACTCATATTCCCATTCCATAATTCATGACTTTTTTAGGTTGAGATCAGACCTGAGAAAAGTTTAATCGGAATTTCTCGACTTGAGGATGATATTTATATTCAAGGATGTGCTTGTGGGAGGCTTTTGATAACACTCACGGGGGGCTCTCCGGATTCTTCCGGACATACCTTGTTCGTCTGGGACTTCCATCCCAGATGTTACCCCCCCTTTAGTGATGGGGATGCTGCTGTTGCCATGGTGACATGTTTTAGCTTTTTTTGTTATTTCCTTTTGCTAAAACCAGAGGGAAAGAGAAATATAAAACCATATAATGTATCCTAACCTTTGGAGGAACTCACAATCTGTTGTATATTAATATATAATGTTTACTATAACCCACGAGTCACTTTGGATGAACACCTCTGCCAAATTACCAAATGAAGAATAACAACAGATGATGTATTCTAACCTTGAGGATATTTATTTGAATAAATTGTGTGCTCTTTAGCCAGCCACTCACTTTAGATAAAGGTGTCTGGTGAATTAAATGTAAATAGCTGAATTGTACATTTGCATTGGAAGCATTTGCTTTGTCCTTGTGTATTGAACCCCACCAATGTGTTTACACGGCCATGATTATCTGGATCTGGTTAACCTTATGAATCTCTCCTGTGGGTTTGTCCCATGTCTGCTCTGTCTGACGGCTGAGGGAAGGAGGAAAGCAGATAATGATCTGAGGCTGTTTAACTTTCACCCCGGTCCTGCAGGCCTATTACTTTATAATTCCTCTTATTTGCCAGCTGGGGATTCTGCACACGTAAAGAAGAGAATGGAAAACTCAGTCCCCAAAACATAATCAGAGGTTTGTTTAAATGTGTGAAGGACAGGCAATATCTACAAATGAAATAACACATTTCCACAGTGTCAGAGTACTTTGTTTATTTTCATATGGTGGTCGTTTTAACAACCGGAGGTCATTTTGTTGTTGAGGATGAGGCGGTCCAACAATCACAACACTGGAGAGCTTCCAGCGTGGTCAGGCTCAAAGAGGGTCTGTTGTGTTCTCAGTCTGTAGGTGTGTAGGTCTGTTGTGTTCTCAGTCTGTAGGTGTGTAGGTCTGTTGTGTTCTCAGTCTGTAGGTGTGTAGGTCTGTTGTGTTCTCAGTCTGTTGGTCTGTTGTGTTCTCAGTCTGAGGGTATATAGTGTTGTACGTCTGTTGTGTTGTCAGTATGTTGGTGTGTAGGGTTGTAGGTCTGTGGTTGTCTGTTGGTATATAGTGTTGTAGGTCTGTTCTCAGTGTGCTCTCAGTCTCTGTGCTCTCAATCTGTAGGTCTGTTGTGTTGTCAGTCTGTTGGTGTGTGTGTGTGTGTGTGTGTGTGTGTGTGTGTGTGTGTAGTGTGTGTGTGTGTGTGTGTGTGTGTGGCCAACTGGGTCTAGTGATCGGCAGGTTGTATTAGCAGCTGATTCCCATCTCCGCGGTGTGTCTAGTCTACCGCTCACCTCCACCTATCACACGGGACTATTCCTCTCTGCTGGAAAAAGAACAAAATTAACATCCCCGCTCGAGCAGGGGGTGGGCTGAATATTGATTCCATGATTATCTCCATGGCAACGCCACCTCATGAGTTGTGAACAGAAACGGGTGATGGCTTTCTTCACATTAAGTCCATTTCAACATTATTTGGTTTGAAAGAGTTTAAAATAGATGATAAATTGGATTTTATTACTGGCGTATTATTGTGGTGCTTTTATTGGTTGTGCACTGTAGACCAAAAAAGCTGCAATCCCATTTATAAACACACAAACAATCAAACATAACCTAATCCAACGCTAGGAACAGTCTTGGAACACTCTCTTGAATAACTGCTCTGGGTTTCCTGTGAACAGCTGACAGCTGGTTTATGTTCCAGAATCGCTTTAGAATGCCGCAAACTGGCCTCCGCAGGAACATCTCCATGGAAAGCCTTCTGCCTTCAGAAAAGCTTTGGAAGGCCTTTGGGAAGGGGGAGGGGGGGGGGGGATGGATGGAACAGCCTCCCTTGGATATTTTCTATTGGTGCATATTGTGTTGAAGTTGATATGTTGTAATCAGGTTGATAAAGTGTTCTCAGCTCTGCTTATCGACACAAACACGTCATTGCTCGAGCCGTTGCTGGCTTTATCACGTCTTTCAGTTTCTCCTGCACCTAACCGCAAGCTTGTCTTAGATATGATGATTCATATTCGGCTCATGAATCATAATCACACATGACTCAGCGTGAGAAACCACAGAAGATTGAATAGATAATGCGGTGTGACAACCAGTAATCAATATGTCAGATTCAAGAATGCGTTGTTCATATTTCCCTTGCACGTGTGTTGATGATTTGCAAGATAAGCTGGGCTGGGCTGCCTGCAGTCACTTCAAACCTAAAGGCTAAAACGTTCAGCAGTAATCTACATTTTTGTTTACTATCCAATATTCACTTTGAATTCTGCTCAATCCCAATTGCCTGCTGCAATCACAACAGTTACATTATTACTTATATTGTCAGAATACCATTAATAGATATTAATGAATCTAACTAGACAACGTAAGTGATTAATCAACTATCATATCCCTGGCAATGCCAGTATTGACTGCTAAAGAGGATGTTTATTATTTCAATTACAGGAGAGAAAAGGCCATGATTGAGTTTCTTGAACATTCCCACCACTTCACTGCTGGATTTCGTTAAGAGAATTAAAATGGAGGCCTTGGGTGGTAAATTATCTTCTCTCTTGCTGCAATCTGCTAGTTGAAGTCCTGCTGATATGAAGACAGACCGGTCAGCTCCGAGTGAAGGTCTCTCTGGAGGTATAATGGATGTTTGTTGTTAGCCATCCAATACCTTCATGTCTGCCGGTGAGCCCCTAGGTAGAGGGGTGTTTGGGGGTCACTGCTCATGTTATGAATTCATCATTGAACAGTCTGATTCTCCCTCTCCATTTGGGTCTAAAAACCTTGACATTTTGTTGCCGTTTGTGTGTATAGGTGTTTGTACATACTGTTTATGATCGGTAGTGTTGGGTATATATGAACAGTATGCATGTATAGTATGTGTGTGTGTGTGTGTGTGTGTGTGTGTGTGTGCATTTGTACACCTCCTACTGTGAGTGTATTAGTCCTATGGTTCCATGCAGAGCAATGGTGCAAATGTAATCTCCACATGGGGGGGGTCGTTTGTTAGGTCCTGATCTACTAAGTCGTTCATGCGGAGCCAGGTGGAAACACATTTAACCTCTGCCTCTCCCCATGGACCCCCGGGGAGACGCTGCCTGCAGGGCGATTATAACCTGGGCCAGACCACCCCAGGCTGGGGACCCCACAGAAGACCTTAAACTACATTAGAGGAGTCAGTCAGTCAGATGGACACAGACAGACACAGATATCGTTAGCCTCATAGCATAATTGCCTTAGTCATATTTTAAGGTTCATCTTGTATTTAAGTAAAATATATGACTGGCTTTGGATATAGCCAATGAGGCACAGTGAATCAGGAGCGTTAGAGTAGTTAGGTTAGATATCACAATTTGGCCAAAATATGTCATAGGCAATTATGCTATGAGACTAACGATATCTGATCATAATGTCTGTCTGTCCATCCATCCTTCAATCTTCTGTGAACCGTTCATCTGGTCAACTTCACGCGGTTGTGTTGCTGAGCACCCAAGATGTCGTGTTGAGTGTGTTTGGATGAGCGGTTCTAGAGAAAGCTGCAAGCAGCAAAACCAGAGCCCGAGCAATCTCAAAGTCCTGACCACGCATGTTTGAAACGGGCGCTGAACTAGTCTGAATAATAACAATCATATATGATATGTTTAAGACATGAACTGCATGTACGTATCTTATCTAATAGAGACTCTGGCAGAGCAGTCGGTGTGGAAGTGATGATCGTTGTCCTCCACGTTTCCCATTCTGTCACCCGTCACAGGAGATCTGTTCAGAACATCCCCTACTCTCTGCTCCCTTGATCATGAGACAATGGAGGAGGAGAAGGAGGAGGAGGAGGAAGACGACAACGACAAGGAGGAAGAGGGGGGGAGAAAAGTTCTGAGCCCTTATGGACACTTGGCTAGTGATGGATGGAGACACACACGCTCGTTTTGAACTTCTGCAACGATGAAGGTCTTTCTGGTTAAATGCCGAAGTGTCAACATGTGCCTTTATTTATTCTCCTATATCAGTCTCAGCCAGACCCAGATGTACCTACACTAGCTCAGATGTCTTTCATGAAGGAAGCTAATCATAAAAACTAGAGCGGCTACAAAAACATTCCTGTTTTGCTGCGTGACCAGGAAGTCTGAACACAAGGTGAGCAGATTCTTATTTTCTGAATGAATGATTTATTTCTGTATTCCCCACCGAGTTAATTATTAAAAACACATTTCTTTCTTTTCTTCTCAGAGCTGTGGCGCTCAGCAGGTGCCTCAACACCCTGACTCTCTGTAGAAGTCCTAACCTCATGACTGCCCCCAGCAGGGAGTTCGTCAACAAGCTTTAAAGGGAGCCCACCCTGTAGCAGTCATCTCTTCATGACTTCCACCAGCAGGAGTTTAGTCCACAAACTTCAGAGCCAGGCCTCTCTGAAGCAGTCCTCCCTTCATGACTTCCACCAGCAGGAGTTCAGTCAACAAGTTGGTGTTCGTGTGCTAGAGGTACGAGGAAGGATTGGTCCTCATGACCCAAACCCAGCGTGTCCCTATAAACACACAGAGGGTCTCGAACCAACACCCACACGCTGCTGGTTGCTTTTGGAAAAGGCAGAAAGGAAAAAATAATGCTTTTCCGGTTTGTTAAGTCATGTGGTCTTCCACACATTCCACTCCTGTTCATTCACCTGTTTTGAAAACCACGCTGGGAGTTTAAATGGTGGCTAAACCACCAAACTCTACACCCACTTGGAGCAAATAAAATCCTTGAGTGTGAAATAATGTCAGGAGTACGTCAGTATCTACAATGGTATTTCAGGACATTCCCGGGACCAACTGAGCTGAATAAACGACTCTGACATAACAAACGTTGATCAGTCTAAATATGGCCAACATGTTCTGCACTGCACCCGAGCTACTCTATGTCAGCGTGAAGGTGTGTGTAATGGTCTGTGTGTGTGTGTGTGTGTGTGTGTGTGTGTGTGTGTGTGAGAGAGAGAAATCCGACAGGTGTCAGCTGACTGACGGCCATCTTGGGAATGAATCAACAGATGATTACAGAGTGAGGCAGGTGTGGAAGAGCCTCCACAGCCAGGGGTCAGGGGTCACGCTGTAGAGATGAGTCCTCCTGTCAGGGAGAATCCAGGGAGAGCTCTTGCATGGCCCTGTTGGTACAAAGCAGTGCTTTTATTTTGTAACCGCGCTTTTAGTCTGACAGCGCTGTTAGTTTTTTACGGGGCTTTTCATTTGTGTCACCCCTTTTAGGTTTTGACTGCTATTTGAATTTGCAACTGTGCTTTTAGCTTATAATGGTGCTTTTAGTTTATGACAGTGCTTTTGGGGTTTTGACGGTGCTTTTAGTTTGTGACTGAGCTTTTAGGTTTGACAGTGCTTTTAGTCTACCTGCCCTCCAGAGAGGTGGCAGATGAACGCAGTTAAGCCCTCCCCTTGCTGTCTCTGATGGCTGGTGATAACTACCGTCTTCCTGGTCAGCTTGTAAACCCGGCCCGGGGTTCCAAAATACATCAAACCACAATGACAGGGAGTGGTGAGAGGAGTGATAAAACAAGGAGGGCTTCGTGAAGCCTGCTATCTCCAGCCCCAAGCCTTATATGGACATCCTGCGCATTGCTATAGGCCACCAGAGCTTGGTGATAAAAGAAGGAGCCGCTTGATTAAAAAGAGTGAGAAGAGTGACTGTGGGATTAGCAACCGCTGTTTAGCTAACTGCTCTGGCTGAGGGTCCGTCTTTGGACGACCACCCCCCGTTGACAAGCAACGGGGTTAGAAAATGGGTTGATGACTTTGGACGGATAGTTGACTTCTTGGCTGAAGCTTCCAGAGTCGTGGGTTTGAAACCCCGGAGAGTCTGACGTCGGCCCCGGCATACGGACACCAACCGCTTAATCACGGGGGATGATTTTAGCCCGACGCTTATGTCAGGTTTAACATGATTAAGGAGACATCGACTCTCTTCCACCACACAGTGTATTCATTAAAACTGATAAATATCCATCATAAATATTCTCAAAAGTCGCCCCATCTGTCTACCTCCGTCTCACAATTGTGTTTTATCATACTAGACAGAAGGACTGAATCTTTATTATTAATCTTTAAGTCTGAATGGATGTCAATGACCTTGGCAGTTAATGGCTGACGTCTCATCAAGGCTATAAACAACCTTTATCTTCATTCTTTATCTGTAGTGGGGTGGTTTCTTCTACTTCTTCTCCTCTCATTTATAACCAGTGGACTCCACTCATCTGTGGCCTTTAAAGAGCGAACCAACGCTAAAGTAAACGAGCAGGAACAGCGCCCTCTCTGGTGGAAACACAGGTTACTGCTGCTTTCTGGTTACAATAGGTGTTTAGTGAACTTGCCACTGGTGTCGGGCCTTTCTTAACATATATAAAAAATATAATATAGATTTTTAAATATAATTTAGATATTTCACAATTAATTTTAAACTGTGAAGGAATTTGTACTGGATGGATGCAAGGGATTTTTTCTTTCAACTGGACGATCAGTTTTCCAGAGAATGGACACCAGTGGAAGACATATTATTGCTGTTAAATGGAGCTGTCACACATAAGCAGTGGCGGTTTTAGGTACGGGTGAAGCGGGCAGCCGCCCGGGGAGGCATTACAGGGGGGGCGGCACGAGCACATGAAAAAAAAAATTATCCGCGCATTTTCTATTATCGATCATATAATAGCCCGGGGCGCAATTCAATGTAGAACCGCTACTGCACATAAGGTTTTATCCAAACTAAATACCAGCAGGACTGTGCTGAAGAAGTATGCTATTCCAAATGCAGTATGAGTATTCACTCAGTGACTTTAAAATCAAATGTTTGTTATGATTAATATGTCTTGATCCACACATAACATGCCGGCCACGTGTTCTCCAGCTGTTCTACAGCGGGTGCCTTTCATCTCCTTATAAATAATGGATTATATGTTTCTTGTTAATCCTCCAGACAATGTCTCTCGGCTACGTAATTATAGTGCTGTGAGCCACAACAATTATTCATTATTACTTACTTAGTAAACGTGGAGCGAGACAAGGCACCACTCTCATCTTTAACAGATGTACATTATAAATGAATGATATATTATTCCTTCCTGAGAAAAACTCCACTCTCATATTTATTGTAATGATGTATGTCTCCTATATTGTTCATTCTTTTCACAATCGTTTCATTATCTACTATTTAGTAATTTAGCTGACGCCATTTTTCAAAGAGACAGTGAATTCAGACACAGATAAGGAGCAGGTAGGGATGAGGGGCATCTTCGTCAAGGACCCCCATGGGTTAGGCTTCGGGCATGGGGGATCTAACCCAGATCCTTCCAGCTGGGAATACCAAGCTAACCACCGCACTTCCCACCCCCTTCTCTTGAAGTCCTCAAAATGATGTTGTTTTTTCCCCATCTTCTCCGTGAATAAGACAGAATAAACTCAGACAGCAACAGAGTCCTGCTTATTTTCATACTCGCTGACAGTTTTGTGGAGCCGGTGTGTTGGGTAATCCCTGAAGATGGAACAGGGTGTTGGGTAATCCCGACAACAGAACAGAAGCAGCAGAGCTCTGCCGTCAGCCAGCTGCTTCCCATTGTTGGGAGTGGAGGATTCTGGAGCCGAGATGAATATCCTGGGGAAGTCTCATCCTCCTACTGGTTCCCTCAGCACTGGGGCTGAGCTATAATAAAATAGAAACAAATGAATCGCATTTGCTGTGAATAATTGCTTATTTTCTTCTAAAGCCTGAAGCTTGTTATAATGGATATTTCAGTGTAAAATCTAAAAATTAACAATGAAGAAAATAGTGTGTTTAATCAACACAAAGGAAATATATGTTAATAGATATATAATTGTTTGATAGAATTTTGTGTACTTTCAACACAGATTCTCTCTATAATGTACAGATTTCCAATAAAACCATCAAGGCCTTCATCATACTGACTGAAAAAAACATATTTCTTAAATAACATAAATAATAACAAGATAAATGTCAAAACAACAACTAGAATAATCAGCTTAGAAGGGAATCCTTTCTTAAATTCACTTACATAAATCACGATTCACAATGAAAAAAAAAATCCAATGTTCAAGTGCCAGCTGAATTTCAAAAAAGGTCCACAATCGCCAATGCAAATACGAAAACAAAGAACCAGGAAAGATTCTGCTGACAATAGCTTAGCCGTCCTTTACATTCAGCCAGTGCATGGCAAACACAAGATGTTTTTTCAAATTAAGAAATTGTCAAACGACACACCTGATGATAGATCACAATTTTGAAAACTGTTACGAAACACTGGTCACACCCTGGACCGACTAATATATAGGCTGGAGATCAAGGCTTGCGTTGGAAAGCACTGCTTTGCACATATGGCGGTACGGTTATTAAATCAACGAAAGGAAAGATAACAAAACAGAAAGAAAACCCTAACTAACCCTAACTCTGGGGACCCAAACTGTCCTACTCCCGACCAGAAATAAATGGGATGTGAATCAGCTGGGACCTCTACCTACCCTGCTCTAACCTAACCTAAAAACATGAAAACAACCATCTCCAACCATCAACGCAAGTAAGGTAAAAGCAATAATGTTCCCACATGGTAAAAATGGTGCTTGACAGCAAATTGCAAATACACAAAACTTATTCACACATGAACGCTCGGTGCCGGCGTGGCACCGCGTGGGACTTCCTGGTGTAGCGACGAGGAACCAGTATGCGTGCGAGATCAAATCCGCCAGCCGTCTGGGCAGGCGTGCATTTATAGCTGACACCACGCGGCCAATCGGTCACGGCGGGAACAACCAGCCTGTAGGGAAACAGAACGGCGCAGCTGCGCAAAATATCACATTTGCCCCTATAACAACGTAACACAAACAAAAACATGACAATAGTGTAAACGACAATGGCGGATGGCGGCCACACGGAACACATTAAAGAAAAAATGAAAGAACAATAGACAAAGTCATATAGATATGTACATGTTGCAGCTTGCGTTGGACCCCCTCCGTGCACTGGCGGAGTTGTTTACGGGGGGCGGGGGGGGCGATTACGGGCTGGCGGAGTTGGGGGGGATACACGATTGCGGGCAGGTTGCTGGCGCTTTTGTACACGGCACCTTCTCAGCCAGGGACGGATTAAACAAATATTGGCCCCTGTTCACAATATCAAAAAAGGCCCCCCCTCCCCCTGACCGCGACGCAAACGCGCGTGCACGTGACGTGCGCGTGCAGCCAGCGCATCTCTCTTTGCTGTCGCTGTGCAGGCTGGTGCACAATTTCACACAATGAAAATGTAGTACATTATGTCATATATTATAACTCAGGCCCACACAGAAATGAATTCCAGCATCTGTTTTTATTATTAGGCTGTAATGTCCCAGTCTACAGACTAGGAGGAGAGGCATTAAGCCTAAGGTCGGTGTGCGTCAGTGCAGACAGTACACTGTAGCGCTGCTTACAGAAGCACAAAATAAAAACAATCAAACCGATAAAACAATAAAATGGACTAAAAGTTACACATTTAACTTAGTGCTGTGCTTTAACAGTCTGAACAGACTAGCCTATGGAGGGTTAGAAAACAGCGCGGCATTCAAAGAGATTGAGATTAAATTCGCCTTTTGCTTAGCGCCTACCTCGTCACTGGTTTTGGTCTGATTTCCCCACAATCTCTCTTCATCAATGGGGCGAGGGGCGCCGTCCTGGGGGGTATTCCATCAACCAAGCTAAACCCAAAGCCGGGCTTATTTTGCTTAGCCTGGCTTCTTTCAGCTAGAGTTGCGTTCCATTAATGTGGCTTAAGGGAATCTCCGCTAAGTAACCATGGCAACTTATCCGACCAAACTAACCATCAAGCTAAACGCAAAGCCGGGCTTCTTTCAGCTAGAGTTGCATTCCATGAACGTCACTTAAGGGAATTTCCGCTAAGTAACCATAGCAATTTATCCGACCAAACTAACCTGGTCGGGAGCAGGTTAACTGTCAGGCTAACTTGAGCGGCGTTTCAGAGAAATCCATCTGTCAGCAACAATTGTACCATCAGAAGGTTCCGCCAAACCTAGTCCTCACAATTTTACAAACAGCGTATATTTTCACTAAGGGTCTAAGATTAAATGACGCAAATGAAATAATTCTGTGAATTGCTATCTATTATTACTGTGGCTATTTTTTCAACACATTTTTACACAAATCTATGTATTATCGCGTCATCAGTTAACAGTGGCTGGGTGAATGGTCTAGCACTTGCCCTGTGATACACGCGACCCGAGTTTGCGTCTAGACTGCATAGTATTCTTGGCGTTGGCTTCATTTTGTAATTCCCTTTATTAATTTTATTAATTCTCTAATTAAGAATATTCAAAGAAATGGAAAATAAATGGCATGAAAAGTTACTTGATTTCTCTAGTAATCCTTCCTATATTACTATTACTTGCGTGGGGATAGAACCCCAGACGACCGGGTGCAAGTCTGACACGTGAACTCGAGACTATCTCCCTGTTTTTAAATCCATGGTCAATATTAAATTAAAATATGTTACGCTTAATACTACTTATGCATTCAACAGATCGCCGATTTTTGTGCCAGGCAGCCTCCCTGTTTCTATTAATGGTTACGGTGTTCCCTTTTTGAGTTATTATATGGTTGTACTCCTCATAGACCTCCACAAGCAGCTTCTGTTCGCCGCTGGAAAAGATCCCGCTCTGTCCTTTTCGGACATTTCATCCATGATTCGACATTCACGGTTCTGGGCTGGTTACATATCTCGTGAACACGCGTAATCCAGGATAACGTGAGCCTGGTTTGAACTAACCTGAGCAAGGCGCGGCTGAACTGCGTTGATGGAACGGCTTTAGCCTCAAGTGGAAGTTGGCGCTAGTTCTAACCAGGCTTAATCAACTAATCGCCGCTTTCGTTAGCGACTTGATGGAATACCCCCCATATCTCTCTGTGTCTGCAGCTGCTGTGAAGAACTTGGGCCCTCCAGGTCCATTTGTCCCGAATTTTTAACCTCGCTGCTGCTGTAAATGCTCACAGGAACGGGCCCCAGACCACCACGGTCCCCGTCTCTGGGTGAACTTGGGCCTGCTGATTGATCCAGGTCATTGGGTTTGTCTCCCCGCTCCACAAACCCCTCCTCCCCAGCAGGAGCACCGCTGTTGTTGCTGCTAATGCTACTAACATAATCATTGTCACCTGAAACCGATGAATCTCCTTCCTCGTCATCTTCACACTTTTTCTTGAAAAAGGTTGAAATGGATGGAGTTTGTTGTACAATAGCAGCACGTCTTTTTATTCTGCGTTTTTTGCCACCACTCTGATTGTACTTTGGCTTCATGTTGTTGTGTGTCAGTTAATACGCTGACGCTGGCATTTTATTTGAATGTCGTTACCTGCGTATGACGCGCACCATGCGATGATCATTCAAAGTTGTTGTCATGGCAATGCTTGTTTTTAAAATATTAAAACAATGTAACAGTCACACACTACATTTTCTAAATTACACATACTCTTTATATATAAATTTATAGTAATTTATTATTTTATTTTTTTTAATCCGAGGGCCCCCATTGGCTCAGGGCCCCTGTGTACGTGTGCACACTTGGCACAAGCCATGATCCGTCCTTGTTCTCAGCAAGCAGGAGCGACCGCAGCCGGAGGGGGCGCCAATATGCCAATTCCCCACACAGTGATATGATCGATAATAGAAAACCGCTTTGTGGCGCAGATGTTTTTTTTTCCTTGTGTGCTCGTGCCGCCCCCCATGTAATGCCGCCGCCCCAGGCGGCTGCCCGCTTCGCCCATGCCTAAAACCACCACTGCCCCCCCCCCCCACACACACACACACACACACACACACTAGGGTTGTCAAAATTGCTAAAAAAATATTTTAGTATTTGAATATTCCCTCTGAAAAAAAGAAATATTTGAATACTATTCGAATATCTATATTTGAGCATTATGTCAATGACGCACATTACGTCAATAACAGGACAAACTAATACAACGAGACATAACTACTTGTATAAGTAGTTTATTTAAGTTTAAACATATTTGACAACATATTACCTACACAAAAATAAGTAAATGAACTAATGGCCAAGACTGCAGACTTCGCTCTCGCTTTTTCTCTCACTCTCTCTCGCTCCCCCTCACTCTCTCTGCGCATACTGGTTTAAATAAAGAACAACAATAAACAAATGCTGAGTGCTGATCAAGAGTTTTGTGCAAGCAATTTAAGGTCCCGACTCTTGTAGCTTGACTTGTCGCTTGACTCTTGTCTGTTGCCTTGTAGTGTTCTGGTCGCCCACTCGCAAAGCAGACAGCCGCGGCTGCCGCGTGTGTGTTTTTCCACATTTGAATATTAATTTTCACCTTTGAATGTCTGTTTTTCAAAACTATTTGAATATATATTCAAATTTAGAATATTTGTTGACAGCCCTAGTGTCTGTATGTGTGAATGAGAAGGGCAGACATGAGACAAGTGGACAGGTTTGTTGTTGTTTTGGTGTAGTTACGGCCAACTGTAACTGGTTTTGAGTAATAAAATGCCTGTTTGAGCCCAACCGCTCGTCGTCCTTCTAACGTCCGGTCGGACGCTACATTAATTTTGATAAAAAATTAAATAAATAAATAATAAATAAATAAATTTATATTTTTCCAAAATGATTTGGCGACCCCCAGAAATCATCTCGCGACCCCAATTGGGGTCGGGACCCCAAGGTTCAGAATGGCTGCACTACAGGATATCGGAGTTGTATCGTAGCCATAAAACATTGCACCCAAAACATGTCCTTGTCCTCAGCATTCTTTAGACTGGATGTCTGATGGCTTACCATTTGGCGGCACAGGTTGTCATATACGTTGTAGGTCAGCCGCCACAGGAAGTAAATAAGATGCAGACCTCAAATGTGTAAAAAATAAATAACCTTTAATATTTTTAATTAACGTGAAAATGAACGTGTACATTTTGACAGCCCTACTCGGTACACATCTTTATTGTTATTGGTGAGCTGCTGGGACTCAGAATCAGCCAGGAAAAAACAAACGCCTCCTCTAGCGTCTACTGCAGTGAGATGCAGAGTCTCACTTAGACACAGGAAGGACCAGGAGGAGATGGTTCACCCAGCATTCATCAACACAGGAAGTGATGCGTTCATTACAAGAAAGCCCTTTCACCGTACTGGGGAGAAAACTAGAAATTTCTTATTTCACGAGCGATCAAACTATAATTTGATTTTGGGAACTACAGCCTCCACTTTCTCACCGGACTACATGACCCAGAAGGGATTGCAGTTTTCAGACAAAAACATCAATATATGTTGTGGAGCATTAAGGTAGGACAACGTATCGGCAAGAAGCCGTGGGGAAGGGGGGGGGGGGTTGTTGGTTTATCTTGTACAGGAGGAGACATGGCAGGCTACACAGGGACCGGGACAGCTGCTCTGCTGAACAGTGAGCCGTGGAAGAGGAAGTGATGCATCAATCCATCTTCCTGGAAGAAGAGGAGGGAGATGCAGACGCCCTGGGCTGACAAACAGCCGAGGTTCCCCTTGTTCAGCAGAACAGGAGAGAGATGTGTTCTGCTAGCAACACGTTCATTTGTTTAGAGTAGTGAGAACACCTCCACCCATCAGGGCCAGGCCAGCCAGAGAGGAGGAGGAAGAGGAGGAGGAGCAGAGTGATGGAGAAGAGGAGGAGGAAGAGAACAGTGATGACAAGAGGAGGTGGAGGAAGAGGGGGAGAGTGATGGAGAGGAGGACAGTTATTGTTGGAGCCAGAATGGGTTACTGTAGGTTTATGGTTGTAGTTATTATTTATGGTAAAGATATACAAGGTTATAAAATATGTAGTTTATGTTTTGCATTCATTATAATTT
The DNA here is from genome assembly GCF_964030765.1 of Micromesistius poutassou. Lineage (NCBI taxonomy): Eukaryota > Metazoa > Chordata > Actinopteri > Gadiformes > Gadidae > Micromesistius > Micromesistius poutassou. The sequence goes on along the minus strand of NC_140281.1, from coordinate 15,336,965 downwards.
AGTTTAATAATATCTTATTCATTTGGATTTATTTATGTATTGCTGAGCAACTTGGAGGTGCAGACGTGCATCGAGCCCCTCCCTCTCAGACAGGTGACTGCAGCACCCGATCTACTAGGACAATTTAAAGCAGTCTGGTTTCCCTCATTGGTCTAGTTGGCAAGATATGCAGCCAAAAGGTTTGGTTGTCAACTGTTTGCATCTCCATGTTGCTCGGACGAACAAAATCAAGGTAGCATAACCCATTTTGCATTTTCAGGAAACAATAAATATTTTTTTGTTGCAACCACGAACCATCATGCGATTGATTTTGCCCTTGCAACGCGTCATCCTAAGGCTGGATCAGCAATTCGGTTCTACAGTGATTATGAGAGGAGGAAGAGAGTGTCCTCGAGGAGGAGGAAGAGAGTGATGGAGAGTTGTAAGAGGAGAGAGATTGAGAAAAGGAGTGTCATAGAAGTGGAGGAGGAGTAGGCGGAAGAGGAGAAGCAGAGTAGTCATGGAGGTGAAGAGCAGGAGGACACTGATGATGACAGATAGGAGGAAGAGTCCTAGAGGAGGAGAGTGATGGAGAGGAGGAAGAGAAGAGAGATTGAGAGAAGGAGGAGTCGAAGGTGGCGGAAGAGGAGGAGGAAGAGTAGAAGGTGTAGGAAGAGGAGAAGAAGGAGAGTGATGGAGAGGAGGAGGCAGCAGACACACTCCACCCTGCAGTCAGCAGCAGAATCACAACCCTCTGAACACAGTCTGGAGCTGGGGACCGGGGCCCACTGGAGAATAGGCACCACTGATTGGCCCGTTTTCCAGAAGATGTTGTGGCTGCGACTGAGTAGATGGAGTCGTCATAGCAACAGGACTGATCCCCAGATCCCAGCATGTGATATGTGGGACGTTGAGAATCATAGTGCTTGTGTTTGATTACACCGAGGAATTATTTGGCATTACACTGTAAAAACAATAACTTGAAATTGCTGGTCTTAAAATGATTTTTACATTGAGTGAACATAAAACTACAAGTTGCACTGTAAACTGTTTATTTGAGCTGTTTCAACTAACTTCCAAACGTTTCTGGTTAAAAGTTGATCTCACTCCATAAACTGAGTTGGCAAAATAAACAAATACAAATTGAATCCTATGATTCCAACTTCCCATGCATTAGCGCCCGGAGGTGGGGGAATAGGTGGTTGATTTCATGCATGTTATTATTTCACTCCTGTCCCTCTTAAAGTGCTTGGGCCCGGTTTTGCTGTGGGACAGGAGGTCCGGAGACTAGTGGGCGAGAGGAGTGGTAGTGTGTATGAGTGTTGGTTGGAGATAGCTGGTGGTAGTTTTTGTTGTTTTTGGTTGTTTCTACTTGTTTTGGTTGTTTCTACACTGAAAAAAATTTGGAGTGACATTTACTTAAAAAAAGCTAGTAAAGTTTTTCCACACAGAAAGTGCTTGTAATCTTTACTCAGGCTATTTCTAAGTAATATTTACTTAGAACCACTTATTTTTTATGAAAAATACACAAGTAAATTGCACTGGCAATACTCACCTATGGATTGTAACTTTCACTCAGATTACCATTGCATCTAATTACAAAACCCAAATAAACGTTGCTGATGTTTCTTCGTGTTTCTTACTCATCTTTTCTTTGTTATATTCTATGTAATTATTAAGTAATATTAATTATGAATGTACTAGTTAATATTAATCGAATTGAGTAAATATTTGTACTATTCTATTAAATAATAATTAAATATTTTCCAGAAACAAATATTTGCAGCTTAAGGTATATTTGAAAGACATTTTTATTTCACATTTGAAATGGAATAGATGTATTCAAAATATCTACATAACCATAAACACATGGCCATAGGACTTAGCAAATTTCAAAAGTGCACACACACACACACACGCACACGCACACACACACACACACACACACACACACACACACACACACACACACACAGTTCAGAGACCGTTATAAAGCTCAAAAGTAAAGCAGTGAAGAATTTTGAAAGATTAAATGCAGAATGACAAAGCACCAACTGACATTCTGTAATTCTATCAATTGGGCTCTAGTTTCAACCAATCAGATAGCTGGCCTTAGCAGGGAAAAAAGCATGCTATTCAAAAAAACATTAACAGTAAAGAATACATACATCAACTCTGCCCATTAACAGTTGCAATCACTACCTTTGCGGACATTCTCAGGATGTTCAGGACAGAAAGAACTTATATAAAACTGAGCAACACTTCAAATCTCTGTCAGAAAAGTGACACAAAATGCAACTAGCACTGGATAGCACTGGAACACTCACACTAAAAGTTTATTGTGGAGAGACTGGACCTTTGGTGACATTTTAAGGATGTCAAGCTCAAGAAACAGCTTCTGAAATACCTCAAACGTATATTTCAGTTTCAGTGGGTAACTTAAGTTGACAGCATAGATGACACCCATGAGCAGGAGGCAAGCGTTTGTCACACTTACGCAGTCCTCCAGAACTTCTGTCCCCTCAATGATGACTGACACGTACACGGGATCTTGGTTTTCCTGTGCCACATTGGTATGGATGACGGTGATCTTCATCATGTGATTACTGCAGTCCTCTTTCACTGCTTCTTGGCTGACGTCCTGTGAAAACAAATAAGCCACAATTAGAAATAGCTAAGAATAAATTCCAAGTAAAAGAAAAGGTTAAGAGAAAAAAATGTGAAAATAAAAACAAAGGTATACTCAATTTAGTGTACTCAAATCAACCAATATTCATATGGCACTTTTCATACATAAAGTTACACAACGTGCTTCACAGAGGCTGACCCTGAGACAAAGAAAGTCACTTTTGGGGGCCATCCAGACTGAGAGGGGTTAATGCCCACGACCACAGGGAGTGCCGCCACAGTGACCACCCTGGCCCGGGCAGACAGGAGGCTCCACACAGGGGTGCAGAGCCCTCCAGCCACCCAGGCTGGAGCTATCCATGGGACGGCACCCATGTTGGTAGACCAGAACTACTCCCAGTGTGGAAGGTCCCCATGGGGGAAACACTGGTGCTGAAAACTGAGGGATTAAATCAGTAAAATAGGTTATAAAAGGTATAAATTAAATTAAATACTCTTTTGCTCATAAAATAAAGTTAATAAGTGATCGTTAAATAATCATGAAAAACAGAGACAAAAGGCAAGTTAACCCTTAACTGTTCTTAACTTATTTACTTTACAAAACGTGGCTTGTTAAATAGGGTTAGGGTTAGGGTGAAAACAACAGGGTGGCTGGAAATATCCCCAAGAACACTTAAGGGTTAAAGTTTAAGATAGATAAGATAAAGACTACATATGATTAAAAAAATAAAGGGTAAGAGCATAAAAATAATTTAAGAAATCAGTTAAAAGCATGATTAAAAATATGCATCTTGAGTCTCTTTTAAAAACACATCACAAGTGTAGAGAATCTTTGACCCTCAATATAATATCACAAGTGAAGACCCGATTATAAGGCTAGACAATCCTTTTAATATGGTCATGATTATCATCAGATACCTGATAGTCTTTACCTGATAGTCTTTGATCAGCTCCTCTCCACTCTCTCCAAGATACTCAACTAAGCAACGGATGATAATGTCCCTTCTGCCATCGACATGATGCTATTAAACACAAAAATAATTTATTGCAGAGAATACATAACATAACATATGTAACATACATAACAGCAGTCAATGTCTAGTGCATGTCATAATCTGTGGGTCCAGAAACTCTGTCTCTGCCCAGTGAGGGAAGTTTTCTGCCTCATCACTGGACCTGCAAATGAATTTTTCGCAACATAACAGTACCTCCCATCACAAAATGAACCAGGCAAGGACAGGAATTCCCACACATGAGTAATATTTTGGGAAATTATTGTATTGGAGTCTATGGGCAGTAGGAAGGGATCTTGCTGCACTTTGAAAAATTCTGTAAATCTCTCTGCTTTTGAGCACATTAAGGGAGAGATGACAGGTTTGTATGCACTTGTGGAGAAAATCATGTGCATACATTTTTAATTGTGGCCACAGTGACAGGATAAGGAGAACAGTTTCAGGCCAACACAGACAGATTAAATTAAATAAAAGAGTGATACATTCTCAGTGTGTATGACCTCATCATTAGATTATGTAATTAAAATCATTTGAAATTTTACCTCATTCAGTGAGTCCAACATTGGTTTTATTTTGGTCCCTGCAGTCCCACCCTTCCTCCGAAATATCTCCAGGAGTTTGGTGGTGTACCTGTCCAATCTGGACAAAAAGGTTCGCTCCAGATGCATCGTGGTTATTCGTTTAAACTCCTCTTTGATCTGAAATGAGATAAAAACACAAAATCATGTTAAAGATGACTCATGAGATCTCTCATACTTAGTTACTGCATGAACAAGAACTGGATTTACCTGATTTTCACAGAACAGAGAAGACCTCCAAGAGGTCGTGGATTGCGGGGCAATCCCTGACAACCTCAGTTCTTCTCATAGCGAAGGACTTCTCCATTTTCTCTTTAATTGCCCTCTCATTGTTCTTCTTCTTTATTTCCTTCAGCAAATCTAGTCTCCTTCTCCAAGGTTTCTTCAGTCTCACCAAATGGCAGTGGTGGCAGATAGTTGACTTCAGCTTTTTTTTGGCCTTTTAAAGTCTTTAAGTGAACCCTCTTCACTGGAGCATCGTCTCTTCAGTGTGTTCACCTCGAGCTCTGGAATGGCTAATTGGCGACCTCTTAACTTTGCCCTGTAGTTGCCCATTTTATACTTTATCCTCTGTTGCCAACCATATAGGCTATTAAAAGACACTGGCTCTTTGAGGCATGGGTATTTTTCTACCAAGGCTTCAGCAACAGCTAAAATCTGGACACCAGTTGGATATGCTGTGAAGCCAAATATAGTCTCTGTGAGCTTCTCAAGAATGCTACTAGTTACTCTTGGGTTGTTCAAAAGTTTGCCATCATTTTCATAAGCATGCTTTCCTGCTTCCAGTGCCAGGTCTACATCATAAGAAAAGACTGGCATTTCAAACTTAAATGGCCATGGCTTAGACCTGTAGGATGGTCCACTCTCATCTGGGGAGGACAACAAGATTGTGTCGCTTCCAGATGAGGAGGAGCCTGCTTCCGAAGATGGTGGAACTGGAGATTCGACTTCTGACATGTCCACAGGAGTGAGACTCAAGATCACTGGTTCAGTTATTACTACTTTGAGGTTAGCTTTATCTTGTACTTCCTCAATTGAGGTCAAAGTGAAGAACTGCCCATCGAAATCCATGTCCTGGTACATAACAGTGAATGGTCCTGTAATATTAAACGTCTCTTGAAGAACATCAGTGAGGTCCTGAAGTGTGCTTGGGATGCCTGCAGGTAAAAGTAGTTTGTGGACGACATCCTCCCCAAAAATGATCCGCAGTTTTGCTGAGAGTGCCATATCAACAGGAAGAAGCTGCAACAAGAGAAGAGAAATGCACACATTAATGCACAAGCTTCTCTCCTCATACTTAAAAGGATAGGCAAATGTGGTGCTTCAAAGTTGTCTTCCTGCAAGGGTGTATGGAGCCAAAGGATAAAAATCTTTAAGCTCTCTGCTCAAGTAACTGCACACTCCCTATGTTCTCCAGCTCATAACTCCTCAGGTGTTCATTGTACCATGTATTTTGTTGTCTCACAAAAAAGAGAGAGAAAGAGTGTTTCAGCTCTTTAGTCTGGTGTGGAAAAAATGGAAGCCAATGTCGCAAATGAGAATATGGATCAATGAGCAAAAAAAAAAGAAAAAACATGATTTGACGATCTGATTCGTCAAGGCAAGACTTGACGAATCAGATTTGATTATGTAAATTATTAGTAGGGGACACCCCTAGTGACAAGTTAAACCTAATTATTACTAACTTGATCTTACCTTGTGTCAGCTGTGGAGTCCAAATTAGCAGTCAGAAGGTCCCATGTTCTGTAAAAAAATAAAATTAAAAAAAAGTGGTTATCTATATGCTTTTCAACTAATTTCTACCAACTCAAGGATGCACATTGATATTTCATTTAGTTAAATTTACATATCATATATTACAAATTATGTGTATATTATTTTGTAATATTACCTGTATGGCCAGGTGTCTTGTTTTTGTAGTCACAATAGTTGCTATTGTGCATACAAAGGCTGATGCTCCTCATGCTCTGAAAGACAAGTCTAAAAGGAAAACAGAAATACAATGACAAGAAGCAGTGACTCACTTTACATAGTGCTATAGAAAGTTATACTTTCTATATAATAAGTACATAACTAATAACATAACCTGCTGGTTAGACTGGGGTAACTGCGGGTGTACGTGATGTGACATTGTTACACAGTTTACAAAGGGAAAGTTATTGAAAGTATTTCAAAATAAATTTAACAAGAATAAGCGAAAACAGTTCTCCAAATTGATAGTATAGACAGCAGAAATCAATAGATATGCAACATTATGTTTCTGACTCTACCTTGCATAAAATGTACCTTTTGAATAAATTAGATTTAGCTTTAATGTTGCAATTTGCTGACGGTCCCTGAACACCTGACTCACAGCCACAGTTATGGCTCCCACAGAGTCGGGCGTACTGTACCCATAATGTGAGCGACGCTGACCCGCGCGCAGTCCGTGGACGTTTGAGGTTTCATAGTCCAGCGTACCGTGTCAGCTCGATGTCGCATCACATAGCGTGTCTGTTTTATGCTAGCGGGAGGTGCAGAGAGCTACAGGTGTGTTCAGGGGGTTACATGCTGACACTTCGACATACCTCTATTGCGACATAGCGACATGCCGCCAATCCGACACATTTTAGTATCCTACCCCCATTCCGACAGTCTACCAATCCTATTTTTCCTAAGTCAATTTAATTCCAACATCCTGAGATGAACGGATGTCATCGGTACCCGCAGCTAAATATCAGTAATTCACCCGTCATCTACCTGAAACAAGCTGCTTTCAGTGCAGAGAAACTGACTTAAGTTGGTGAGCCAACAGGAACGTACAACGTTTGTTTCACTTAAAACTTACCTTCATGGTTCGTTCACGTACTTCGCGTTTCATCAACAAAGTCCGCCAACCTAGTTGAAACTTGCAGTACAGCACGTGTCAGACGAAAGAGCGCTCAAATGTGGGGCGTGGCTTTGACGTCATGCTCCGAATGCTCGAGAAGGTTGCCAGATTCACTGATGTCACTCATTACATTTTACTTGGAAATATCAACTAATTAGGCCAATGAACTGGTTTAGTGAATATTACTTGTATCGAATGATTCAATTTACATACAAAACTGAGGACACACAATTACAAACAATCACCAAGTAATGCACTACATGAAAAACTGGTATTTTAAAGTAAAAGCACTGAATTCGTATTTTTTTGTAGAATTTATATACATAATTGAAATAATAATTACAGGGCCAAAAAATCATTTTTCAGTGTACTTGTTTTTTGATTGGTTATTGATTGATTTAGTTTGATTGTTTTGATTGTTTCTTTGGTACAGAATCCCATCTAGGTGGGCTTCTGTTTTAGGGGGGGGGGGATGTGACGACCCAGGTGGGTCTTTGACCCCGCCCCTGCTGTTTGTATGTCTGTGTTGCTCTCCCTACTAATTAGGAGATTGTCGGCAGGTGTGGGTTGGACCGGGACCGCAGTATAGAGCCTGCCCAGACAACAGACCTGGCTTCTCCCTCCTCCAGGCATTTGATTTCCTTTGTTCGTAACACATGGACTGATCTTCGCATGACCTTTTTTGTTACTTTCATTTATACTGACTTGCACCACACTTCTTATTATATTTATTTCAAAATGAATTCTTTATTGTTGTTGAAACAGCGTCGTCTCCCCAGTTTATGTTGCATGCATAGAGCCAGCATGTCACATATGGGATCCTATGAATCCTATGGCATCCTAAGTTTTAAAGCTGTTTATTACCCTTGTGGTGAAAAATAAACATGCAAAATTGTTTAAAATGAAAAAGCTGGTTTATTGTCCATTTGTGTAATTGTTAATAGGATTTCCTTTGTAAGAAAAACTCAAAATGGATGTTTTTACACATGAATGATTCAATATAATATTGACTTAGAATTCTTAGTGTGTACAATTACATTTCTGAAACTTTCATTGTTATGAAAGAAGTTATTTGGACCAAAAAAATTTAGTTGTCTCAACTTTGAAATTAGCTGGTACAACTATAAGTATTAAGTTGGCACAACTTAATGTGATATTTTCTTCAAAACATAGAAGTAGAAGAAGAAGAGTTTACATGAAAACCCCCAAATCCTGTGCAGACAGTTGCCTTGAAATTTCAAGTTGAACTTTTTATTTTTTTATAGTGTAGTATACGTTTAGAACTGTCACAACTGATCTGTATATATAGTATGTTGGCTGTAAACACATAAATAAATATAGGATTATAGTTTATTTAAGTATTAACATTAGTCGAAAACACTGTAGTCAACTAGTTAGGCTGGGTCCACAACCCATAAGAAATAAATTAAATAACCAATAAAATCAAATCCAATGTGTTAATTATTTACCAATATATATATTTTTGTTACTTGTCCTAGTTTTTTTCTTAGTGAAGCATATTTAGATAATAGGCAAATTAAACTGAATCACAAATCTGTGTTATTGGCCGTTAAGATGAATTATTAATTAGACAAACTCTTCATCATTATCGAGAGCAGGACTTGTCTCTCCTAACAGAACCATGCAACTACTACACAGTTCACCAGTTTACTTACATTTTGGTGTTCTATAAATATTCAGATTGCCAGATGAATGTAAAGTATACCGTACTTAGAGTATATATTTCTTCTAGCTTTCCTAAACTGCTGTAAGGACGAATACTGTAGTACCCACAGACAAGCAAACCACGCTCGTAAAAGAAGCTAACAAGAAGACAGATCCACCGACAGATCCATATAGACATGAAGAATTATGGGATGTGATTGCTATCAGGGGCGGAGCTTATCGTATCACTCCAAGGTCAAGAACGTCCATAACATAATTTGTTCAGCTGCCATTTGTTCTCTCCCCCCCCCCCCCCCCCTCCATCCATCATAGTTAAGACACCAGACTCTCCTCTCTCCCCTCGGCCTCCTTCCTCCCTATCTGCTCCTCCTCCCCCTCCCCCTCCCCCTCCTCTGTGTTTTATGATCCAAGTGATGGAGAGGGAGTGACCCAGCTCACCAGCTCAACCCTGCACCCCCCCAAGGTAGGCCTGGGCAATAAATCAATAAATTATTGTATCGTGATAGACTTTTGATCAATATCAATATAAAACATGTTCAATGTATATCGATAAGAGACTGGACCACCAAATCTAGCAGCTGGGTTTGTTACACAAACATGGTTCCATACTTTTACAATATTTGAGTGTTTTTCATTGTTGTATTGACATTGGAATATTTATCAATGAAGAACAGTGGAAGGTAATATTAAGGTCATTACAATTGTCAATAGTTATCGATATCGATCAATATGATCAACTGATATCGTGATATGTCTTTCAGCCATATCGCCCAGGCCTAGGCATGGGTCCTATCCCCGTTTCATGCTGGGTGTCCGGGGCGATGAGTTCAAAGGTGCGTTTGAAATGCACGGTAACGTGGCGGAGTTGTGACCAGGTGTTACAGCTGCTGGAACACAGTGGGGACCAACCTGTTTAAGGCTGGAAATCCTCATGACCCCAACGTGTACCTGGTTCCCACTAATTGTATTAGCCCCTGTAACATCAATGTCCCGAGGAACACCAAAGACCGGACACAACCAAACCAAACAACCCACCGAACAGAACGACAAACCAAACACAAGTGAAAAACCAACCAAACACAACTGAACAACTAACCGAGCACAAACAAACCGAACCAATCGGACAACCAACAAAACAAACCTGACCAACTCACCAAACTTAAACGAACCGAACAAACTATCAGTTTAGATCAACTTTCATTTCCCCGATCCTCTCAAAGTTATTACACTGACTTACAGTGTGTGATGGAGACGGAGAGTGTGTGCGTGCAGAACAGAGCAACACACCTGTCTGTATGCAAAGCATCCTGGGAATGTATATATATATATACACACCAAACCAACACATCCTTAAAGATTCAGTTCACGTTGGAGTGTGTTTGGAGGATGGTTGTAAAAGTAAAGAAACAAAAGCTTCACACAAGTCTGTAGAAGATACACACACACACACACACACTCCACGCATCCTTCTATGCTGAGAATCTCCCAAAATAGGTTTTTATCCACGCTAAATACATGATTAATACTGCAAAATATAGTGTTAATGCATCACTCTGTTGAGCAGCCCTGTGGACCCACACCCAGCTTCCCTGAGCATGCATCCCATAATACTAGCATATTTACCATGACATTTTTGCATATTTACAAGCTAATTTCAGCATTTTTTCTGGCATATTTGTTGGGTTGAATTGTTGAATTGCATTCAATTCGAACTGGCTTACAACTTTGATGTTACTAAGAAATATTACCAGCATGTAAAACTTTGATAATCGTGGAGGTCACCACTGAAATAATACCTGCATCCTGCTTCCGCTGTCATTTCTTCATAGCTAAATTTCATCCGTTATGAATATCATATGAATATGAATATCTTTATTATTTATAGTCTTGCCGTAACTGAGGCCGTTGTGTTTCTCGTCAGGTTTCCACCTTGTTAGTTCTAGTGAAGCAGCTATATAAATAACCTTTTACGACCTGATCTCTTATTTAACTGTTGGCTTTCAGTCAAACTGCCAAACTGGGGGGGGGGGTGTGTTGGCCCTTGTGTAGGTCTGGCCCCCTTTCCCCTCTCTGCTTGGACCGGGCCACAATTAGTTCCAACTGAAACAACCCCTGCGTGAACCGAAGCCCCGCGTCACTCCCCTTCGTCACAGTTCTTCCATCATCATGAAAAATAAATCAGGTACAACATCTAAGCCCTGAACCCCCCCCCCCCCCTTTTAAATATTTAATCTCCTCCTTTGCGTTATTTTAGAGGAGCCATTGCATCTGGAAGCTCACCTGCCAAGCTGGCGGGAGGAGAGACTCAGAGAAGCAGACACGTCTGACGACGGCCAACTCTCGCAGGTCCTCCCTGTGCTCAGACCACCAGGAACCTGCCCGGATAAATTGCCTCTCTTTCCAGGGAGATGGAGCCAATGTTCCACAACTTGTTGAATGGCTCATGAATAGAAAGAGAGAGGTGGTGGCGATGGCGGCAAGAAGACATTTCTCCGCTCCAGCTCAACTTGAATTCCTTTCAATGGGTCAAACTGCAGCAGTGCGGTACGTTCAGACAAAATGTCCAAACACCCTGCCGATGAATCAGCTGTCAGACTGGAACCAGGAACACAGTGTTTACCTCTCCGTCTCTGTCTAGTTGGGCAACAACACGCTCTGTTGGAGGATAAAGGAGGAGGATGGAGGATATAGCTAGCGGTCACACCAGCCACATGCTCGCTTTATACATGCAAATCAGCAGCTTCTGAAACACTGCAGTCCCTCATGAGTTCTGGTTTATTGTTTGGTAGCGGGAGAGAAAAAGTGTCCATCGAGCAGCAAAAGTTTACATTTTCACTTCTTCACAACTACAACAAATGAAAACCATATAATATAATATTTTACAGTTTTGTTTTGCTGTTTCCATGAAGCTGATTTGAGGCAATAAATCTGCAGCCAGGCTGAGGTAAACAAAGTCCTAATACAATAAACAATGGTGGTTCATCAGGCTATAACCAGCCCAGACGTCTGGCCTCCCGGATCAAACCCACCGCTTCACACCAACACACCACCTGGGAGCATCACGCACCCATCCTTTACAGAGATCAATGAGGACGATCAGGAAGAGGGCAACGCTGAGAAACACACCGTTACCCATGGCAACCCATCCAATCGCTCCTTAGCTGTGGGACCAGACTAGACCAGACTACACTAGACTAGACCTGAACCAGACAAAAGCCAGACTAGAAAAGATCGGACTCAACTACGGTAGACCAGACCCTGAACCGAACCGGACCAGATCAGAATAGACTGGACCAGAAAAGACCAGGCCATCCCATCACAAACTAGACCAGATCAGACCCGGAGCTCTGGGGACCTGGACCAGCCTCAGACACCCCTCCTGCACCAACATGGAACAGTTTTACCAGTGGTTAAGAGTGGGAGCTGAAGAGCCATCCTCCCTTACGGTTGTATAATTTATGGCCCTCGTACCTCTGTTCTCCCAGATGCTGTAATGAGCCACCGTCTTTAAAGGATTAGCTTTACTGCTGCATGGAACCAAAAGAGGCTCCTTTTACTCATGTTATTAATCCCCTCAAATAATTAAGACAGTAAAATCACAATACATGGTTTGTGTTTTTGTTTCTATTTGACATTAAAGGGGCCCTATTTTACCACCTTGTGTAAGTTTGATTACGTCATACGTCATTATAACACTATTGACACTTTGATTTGGGAGGTCAAAAATGTAGGGATTCAAGCCAATACAAGCCAATAATTGGCTTATAGTCGATTAGTCGGCTTGGGAGGTCAAAAGTGGAGGGATTCAAGCCAATACAAGCCAATAATTGGCTTGAATCCCTCTATTTTTGACCTCCCAAGTCATAACTAATCGATCACACACCTGGTACTGAAACAGAGGCCCTTTAAATAGTATTGAATCCTATTCCCAGAGGTCACATCCAACCAAGAATAACACTGTTTGGCGCCTCCTGTGGATTGTCCCGCCTTAATATCCAGTTTTACTTGGAAGCCATTTTACTTAAGAAACCAATAGAGTATGCTGGACACTTTTATCCAAAGCGACATCGACACTCGCTGGGGAGAACCGGTGCCATTTACAACAACATCCATCCACACTGTGTGAAATAAATGTTTATTGACAAACAAACACATTGACTCATTTCTTCTTCTTCCTCCCAGTTTGGTTTTATGTCTGTGGGACATTTGGCCTCCAGGAAGGAGTTTGTTATGTGCCAGACCCCGACTTCTCTGGCAGGATGAATGCATTTCCACTTTCATTGTGAAGGAACAGAAACCATCGACTTGGTTCCCCGGCAGTATAAATAGAGAGCGGAGGTGTGTGTCTCTGGTTCATCAGACCAGAGAGTCTCTCGGGTTTCAGAGGATGTGCTGACAGTGGTGGTCCTACCATCTGCTCTGTCTCCCCCAAGAGACCGCCACACTGCACTCCTCTGCCGTGCACCTCTGAGAGGCAGAGGAGACCACAACCTGCACTGTTTGGTTGTATAACAGTTCTGAGAACAGTGAGGGCCGACAGGATAGTGTTGATGGTGTTTGATTCCCAGCCTTTAGGTTCTGGGTTCGATCTCTAATGTCCTTATGACGTGTTGGCCTCCTAGAACAAGATGCCCCCCAACCCCTTAACCGCTCCTTCATTAGGAGTACCACTGTAAGTTGCGTTGGATAAAAGCTTATTTTAATTGACTAAATAGTAAAATAGTAACAGCTTCGGATGAGTTGACGCCAGTGTTTAAGTCTGGGTTTGGCCCTGAAGATGAGGAAGGAGGAGGAAGAGTCCAAGAGGAGAATAACAAAATGGCGGACCCTTGACATTTAAATAAAAATCGATTTATCTCCTCATCCCCACAGGACGGAGAATGTCTGCGTAGACAGAAATTGTGCAGAAATAAATAAAGAATACAGGGTCAAAACAGAGCCTGGGGCGTTCCGCAGGCAGCTGACTGTACCCAGGAGTTTATTAGGAAGGCTCAAGGGCGTTGGTCAAAGCACATGACTCTCAGAAATGGGTTGAACAAAAATCTATATTCTCCACAAAATAAATATATCCAGCTTTTGGATATTGCATCATTTCTTCCACTTCCTGTCTCTTGTGCTGAGAGTTACTTTTGCTCTCTGGTATGCGCTTTGAAGCCCAAGTGAGAAACGTTATAATGGGATAGTAAAATTTGTGTCGGTTATTTTGTCATTTATTGCAAATATTGGAAATGCATTATGTACTTTTTCCCCAGACTGCCAGCTTTAAAGTTTAGAAAGTTTCAATCTCTGGAAGAAATTGCGCCGATATGTGTCGCCTTTTGAACACTTAGGCAGTTTGTCCTGGAGGAGGATGGGGATTGAACCAGCATCCCTACAGTCACCAGCGACCTGCTCTACTTCCTGATCTCCTGTATTGAGGAAACGTATCATCGTGAGCTACAACTCCTCGTACAGAGAGTTGTCCTGACATCAAACACTGGCAGCTGTTTGTCATAATTCCTTAATCCGTTCCCCTCTCAGAATACTTAGAGCCAGAAGGCCCCTGAATCCTATCCACCCCTTGTGAGTTCAGGAAGACATGATGAGCTATGATTTGTTCCGGAACATTCTGTACTGCTGTATCTCGATGGATTGCCTTCCCTTCCCCAACCTCTGTGATAACACCACAGAAACCAGCCCTCTTCTTCATCATCATCATCATTGTTCACTCCTGTAGTTCCGAACAGTGTGATTCAGTGGGCCGTTCTGGTACATTTACTCATCCAATCACCTGAGCCCCTCCCACTGCGGCCACGGTAACAGGACGCTACATCTGCAAACGGGCTGCAAGCTGTTTTTTATGTCTCCTAGTTTTGTAAACTCTGCTGTTCCTGCGGTCGGGGCCTGATGCCCACCCCGGACACCACAGAGGTTATCTCTCTCTCTGGGTATTTCTCCAGGGATCACTTCCTGTTACACAATTATCTCAGCCAATGAAAGGAGGGAAGGCAGCAATGCACCACCTCAGATCTCCTGAGCTCGGTGAGGATTAACTCCTGACTACAGTCTGGGAGGAGGAGACGGAGCAGAGCGGGCTGCAGAACCACCAGCACCGTCAGGAACGTCAGGAGAGAACAGAGGATCCAGATAGGTCTCGTTGTGTGTCTCCCAGCATCCCGCCTGGACCTTAATCCTCTCTCTGCGCTCTGAGCTCCACTCCCTGGTGAGAGAAAGATCGACTCGGTCAAATGAAAAGTTATGGAAGTCAGAGAGCGAATAATTCTGAAGCTCCTCCTCACTGTGGTGAGGAGGAGCATTTACCAGGGTAAATGGTTCTTGAGGAGGAGAAGGGATGAGGACCATCAAATCTCAAAACAGATCCTACTCAAAAAAGAGGCTGGGCCTCCTTTCTTTTAAATACTCAAAATATTTAATATAATTTCTATAAACGTCTAAAACTCTCACCTCGCAGTCCAGCTATTATTCTGCCCCTGAAATACTATAATCTGTAAATTATCTCTTTTTTTTATGATAGTAAAGTGCCTTTTAACAATGGACGTTATGTTTATACACTCGCTTGTATCATATTTAATCACATTGTTCTGTTCATTGTTCAATGTTCTGTGAGCACTCAATAAATAATAGGTTCTCTTATTATTATTATGATGTCCTAACTTCACTGTGTGGTCACAGATCTGCTGAGTCAACAACCCCATCCTGCTGGTCTGACGCCCAGCACTGTGACCGGCCAGGCCTGAATCTCAAGGTCTGTGTCAATCTCAGGTTGTGTTTTGTTTTTTTCAGCCATCAAATGTCTTCCTCTAAATGTCAGGGCTTTTGACACGGAGTGATGCAACCAATGTCCCTGAAGCTGCAGAATAACCAGAGGTGCGGCAGCTAGCGGTTCTGTAGCACGACACTGTGCTGTAGCACTAGCACTACACACTGCCCTCTAACAACACACACTGTCGTGTAGCATTAGCACTACACACTGCACAGTAGCAACACACACTGTCCTGTAGCACTAGTACTACACACTGTCCTGTAGCACTAGCGCTACACACTGCCCACTTACCACACACACTGTCCTGTAGCATTAGCGCTACACACTGCACAGTAGCAGCACACACTGTCCTGTAGCACTTGCACTACACACTGTCCTGTAGCACTAGTGCTACACACTGTCCTATAGCACTAGCGCTACACACTGCCCACTAACAACACATGCTGCCATAGCACTAGCACTACACACTGCCCACTAACATAGGGTGACCAGACGTCCTGGTTTCACGGGACAGTCCCTATTATGAGTTGCGTGTCCCGAGTCCTGGAAAAAGCCTGTCGGGATGTTAAAATGTCTCGGTTTCCACCATCCACTTGAAATGTCCCCTTTGGTCTGCGATTACATAGCCAACGTGGTCCAGATGATCGCACAGTGGAATGCTGCACTATTTAATTCCTGCACAGTGGAATGCAGCCCTCGTCCACCCAGCGGACGAGCGTTGGGCGGAGATGTTAGTGCATTTCAGAAGAAGTACGGGAGATTCCGTACAAAAACATATGTCTGATTTGTCAGTTTTACATGTCTGCCTGGCGAAAATGCTCCCGTTGAGCAGATCTTTTTGATAATGAACAATACTTGGACTGACAGGTGGAACCGCATGAACGTTCCCACCAATTTTGATGACACCTGTGGGAAATTCCACAGCAGCAGGCTGTCAGCAAACAAATCCAAAGATCCAAAGATTTTGGAGCAAATTCACTCAAAACAAATGTGTGTAGGCTAATTTGAAGAGCGTTTGTCTCTGTTTAGGTCATGTTTTCGGAGCTCTATGAGGTTGACGTCACACACACACACACACACACACACACACACACACACACACACACACACACACACACACACACACACACACACACACACACACACACACACACACACACACACAACACACACACAGACACACACATATATACACTTTGTTTAAAAACTTTCTGTCCTGTAGCTTTAGCGCTGCACACTGCGCAGCAGCAACACACACTATCCTGTAGCACTAGCGCTACACACTGTCCTGTAGCACTAGCGCTACACACTGCCCACTAACAACACACTGTCCTGTAAGAACCCTTACCTACTTATTGACATCTAGTCGTACTACTACTTCGACAACATTTCTGTGTGTTGTTGTTTATATCCAAACCAACCATCAATTCATTTGGATCTGTGTCATTAAGGAGCAGGGAGAGGTTCGAGGGCATCTTGCTCTAGGAGTCGGACGTCTACAGGTTTAGCCGTGGTGCGGACATCTGGTATTTAACCCAGAACCTTTCGCCATAACACCCACGCCACTAGACTGTCATGCCCCCTAGATCTGTTCACTGGATTGTGATTCCTCCATTGCTGGGTTGGAGGTCTCCCAGTGGGTGCGGGGAACAGGCAGACGTTTCTCGGACCACCTGGTTGGAGCGATAGGAGGGCTGAGGCGCAGCGAGGAGAGGGGAATCAAAACGCTGCAATCAATCAGAAGCCTGCAGGGACGGGCGGGGCCCGGGTCCGGGGATCACGGCTGCTGCTGTTGCTGCAACTAATCTACTTTGTGACACAGCAGAACTAAGCGCTGTTGTTTATCGATTTCCTGCATCTACAGCAGAGTGGTGCTGGTGGGGTGTTAATAGCGATGTTCTGGTGCTGATGGTGTAATCCTACCCGTTTGTGAGTGATGCTGTTGGAAATAACAATAGCAGGAGAGCTGTCAGCCTCCATATAACTGAGGTACACCAAGCAACACCCTCTTAACCTTAACCACAACACCCCTTAACTCCAAAAAAAACTAAACTAAACCCCCCCTTACCCGACACCAGAATGCCCTAAACCCCAAGTCTCTACACTCTGTAAACTACATCTCCAAGATGCAGCCCTTTGCTTGTCCTGGTCATGGAAATGTTGTAGGAAGACAAGACATGAGCAGTTATATTGAAATTAGGGGTACTTTTTGCAGGATGATACTTGAGTATTGGTTATTTGTCTTTAGAATTATTTGTAAATTAGTAAATATAAACTTTTCAAGAGTAAAGCATATTACTGAAAAATATTCTGGAGGCTATATTGGATGCAGACTGCAGTCCTATAATATATTACATAGATAATTTAATAGCAATAAAATATCAACACAGACAGTGATACTCTTGTAAGGGCTTATTGTTACTCACTTTGGATAAAACTATCTGTTAAATGATGCAACAAAATGTAATGTGATGCAATACATATAACAGGAATTATATTGTAACAATAATTTAATTTACATACTTTATATTCATATAATTCAGAATATCGAGGATCTCACTTATAAGATGGCTGCCAATTATCATACTTTTACTTTGGTTTTAAGTCACACTAACATTATATTTCAAAGCAAATTATAAAAATAGAAAGGAGATAAAAGAACCAATGACCCTTAAACTACCACTCAAACAACAAAGGAATAAAATCTTCCTCCATCTCAGAGGATGACTCAGAGGATCAACTTCCTTCTCCGCCAAAATAAAAGACTCTGCATCCCGAGCTAAAAGCCTTTCTCTCAGTTCTACTGCGTATAAATTGCCTCATTGTAAATTGAATTAGACGAGTCATCCCACAAATCTCTCAGCATTCAGCACTCTCTCTGTCTTTTACTGTTGGTCTTTGACGCCCTCTGACTGGTTCTGCTGCCTTGGTAAACTCACTGCACTATTTTCTCAGACGTTAATCATTTAAAAATAAAAATAAAGCCCTCGCCATCAATATGTCAGTTGGGGGTCGGCGAAAAAAAGAATGTCTTTCTTTCACTGGTGATTTAGAAACCCTGGCAGAACAGCTATACCGATTTTTTTACATCAATTACAAAATGAAGCGGCGAGCAAAATCCATATAAAAAAACTCCCGTCTAGATTTTCCCATTTCAGTTTATGTCACAAATAGTATTTATCAATCTGCATGAAAGGGTAATGCATCTGATCAAAGAAAAATACTTCACCAAACTTATTTTATAATTTCTAAATAAGTTTGGTGAAGTATTTTGCTATATATATATATATAATTATATTAGATATAATATATTATAAGATATTATTATTCAATATTATAAATTACAAGATCTAATATATTAGCATATATGTTCTATTAGTTACCACTGCTACACAACAGGGTCGAACCGGTAACCCCAGGATTGAAAGAGGAATGCTCCCACTGCTAGGCTTAATGTCTGCAGCCATCCGGGCGGTGAAGGTGTTATGAAGGCTTTGGGAGTGAGGTTCACCCCTGAGGACACCTGTCCCTCCGTCAAACTAAGCTGGTGGAAAATTACAAAAACACACTCAAGGTCACCTTGGAAAACAAACCAGTATCCCACGGCGAAGAACCAATCGCGAAGTGGTTTCATGACATCGGGGGTAGAGTTGAGACTCTCTGATTGGTGGAGAGGAACGGAGGTTCCAACCCACCAGATGCATCCTTCCATTTCACTGACTGGATTGTAGTGGTGGGAATCTCTTGGCACCTCACGATTCCATTTGATTCAGATTCAGAGGTCAACGATTCGATTATAAAACGATTATCGATGCATCTCGATTCAACAATTTTTTAATGTACATTTCCATGCAGGATTTTCAAAAATATATATACATACTCAGAGTTTGCTAATCACTTCCTACTTGTGTGATGATCATTAAATACAATCAACAGATGTCGGTTCTGTTGATTGAAGTCGGTTTTCTGTAGCGCTTTGCAGCAGGCAAACAAATTTAATTTGATTTAAAAAAATTAAAAAAAAATTATTATATTTGTTTCTGATTATCAATTTTTCCGCATCGAGATGGAATCGTTCTAGAGAGAATCACGATGCATCGAAAAATCGATTATTTTTGCCACCCCTACTGGATTGTGGCTTTGAGTTTCTACTGCAGGTTTGAGGAGTTCAGGGAGTTCACGAGTCGTCTGCATTAGTTCTTATTTGATTCAGGAACTGGTGAGGCCTTTAAGAAAAGTCGCTGTGATAAAGGGCTTTGAAACAGTCCTGGCCCGGTTTTTTCATTGGATTGGACAAATGTGAAAGTGTTCAATCCTTTCTGCCGCCTGGGGAGAACAGAACACCGTCTAATAGAATATTGATGCTGGTGTTATCGACGGTGTTCAGTCTTATAGCAGTACTCAGTCACCGGCGTTTAATAGAAGCCTCGCCTTGGACACCGACGAGACGTGACTTTTATTCCTTCTAAATAAAAGCCCCATGTTTCAATAAATACAGAGCTGCTTCGAGTCACACTCACCAACCAAACCTTTCTAAAGATTTTATTTTCGCCAGAGTCATACATTCATGGAATTGTTCAGCACCAGAGATAAGGCTGAGGAACATTTCATATTGACAGGTTTTCTGGGATCAATATGGTTGAAAAGCTCAAACCACAGTTCAAACAGCAGACTGTTTCATGTCTGAAGAGACCAACCACCAACCGCCATCACTTACCCAGAGTAAGTGGGCCGTGGGGCCGCTAATCACTAGCCGCTAATTGTAAGTAGTTAAAAGCTTATGCCATCAGGGATCTGACAGCAACAAAAAAACTCTTACTTTCAAAGTCGGGGGTTCATATAAAATTATTATTGGTCCCGAGGAAGTAGAGGAAGTGGAAGAGGAAGAGGATGAGGATGACGGACAGGAGAAGTACCATAATAGACGTACAGGATCTGGAGAGTACTGATGGCCGTATTAGTCCAAAGAGGTTTTTACTTTTAAATGAAGAGTGAGTCATGAAGTGAGTCAAGGAAGAGTTCCAATGAGAAAATCCAGACTGTTTGCTTATGTATTTCCCTCACTGACACATACCAGGTTTTCACATCATCACTTTTTATATAATATTTTATACATGAGGATGTGCACAAAAGGCTTCAGTTCAGACGGTCTGTCCTAGTGCTGATCCAGATGGATGGTTTTAGCATCCAGCTATGAGTTAGACGTTAAGTCAGAGGAACATTCTGGTTCTTGTACCGGCTGAATCCGGTCAGGGAACATCTCTAGTTGAGGAAGCTTTAGTGTGGAATGTAAATTAGATTCAGTAGAAACATCAACCATGAAGATAAATATTATATGGTCCATGTGTTTGGTCAATTTTTATAGTGGTAGCATGCGTGCGTGTGTTGGTCTGTGTGTGTGTGTATGTGTGAGTAGTCACACACACACACACACACACACACATAAAACTGCATGCTGTTATTATTTATTAGTTGAAAGTGATATTGTGTATATTTTCATATTTCAAGTGATAAGTAAAATACAAGCGTGCAACGATTCCTGCTGTGCTGCTCAGTCACAGACCTCTATATCCAGAGTAGCACACTGTTGTGATAGGGGAAGATAAAACATGTGGAAACAGCTGATGTTGTATCTGTTATTGACCTAAGTGGTGGTGGCGGTGGTGTGGGTGGGGTGAGTATAGGCGGGGTTGAGGGAAGGCTGGTGGGGCTGGGAGGTGTGTGAGTTTTGAACCAGAATTCTTGCTCTATTTAAAAACGGAAATCAAATGCGGAGAAATGAAGACGCAAATTTGCTTGTGAACTGAATGTGAACTGACTGTTTAATGTTTAATTCATACCTTTCAATTAATTCCAAATAGTCTCATACATTTATTCTGGCAGGGAGAGTGCTCACCACCACTGCATGCTGGGAGATGTGGTTTCCTTAGAGAGCTTACATCATCTGGTTCGGAAATTGTAAACTGTAGAGAACCCATCCTTTGATGTTTTTCCAGAAGGGGAGAGGACTTCTGACGGCAGAGCAAACATCTCCCTCTCTCTCCGGTTTGTTCATTCGACACACAGGCAGATCACATATCTCTATACTGCCAGAGAGGGCTCATGGATGTTCAATGAATTATATCTAATGACTATTTATATGACACTAACTGTACCGACTCCTGGCAGAAGTTAAGAACACACAGCGGGCTAGCTGCCCCATGCCAGCTCCTAGCAGCTTGCAAGGTGAAGGATTCATGAGTGCTGCATATTCCACACATGCTCCCCGGCTATCACACGCATGTCAGTGGCGTCCCTCCCCTCCGCCCAGAGCTCAACCAATTAACCCCCCTGTCACACTCAGTACGTTTACATGCACAGCTTAATTCGATTAAAGCCATAGCTCGACTATGCTCCTCAATTGGACAACTGCAATTGTCCGCGTATACATGGCGGTGAGTAAATCGATTCATTGGCCGAAGCGTGTCATGCCCCGGTACGATAGGTGGCGCTGTGCCCATTTCAACTAGTGGTAATAGAGCCACCGGTTGACCTCTTTACGTCACCAGCAACAACAAACTCAGGTGGCATTCGAGAAAGATGTTTTCAGTAGACAGCTGTCAGTTCACTTCGGGTCCATATCTCCGACGCTCCATTGTTCCGACCTCTCGGTCGTATGCCGACTCCTCCGGCTGCTCTGCCGGCGGAGCAGTCCGCATACGACTGAGAGGATGGAGCGTCGGAGAAATTATATAAACCCGAAGTGAACTGACAGCTGTCTGCTGAAACATTGCTTTCTCCTCCATGTCGCGTTTCAATCTGGACTTCAGAGAGTCAAAGCCAAACTTAATTTCTCCCAATTCCTTTTCCAACATGGGCGAGATAAACCCGACTAGGAGTCTTTACTTGTTGTGGAAGTACCAGAGAGTCAGAGAACCTGACGCAGTCTGTAAGATTCATAATATTAGAGAATACCCCCATCAGTTCGGCCGCGGCGCAATGAATGAATAAAGATCGTAAACACGAGAAAAAAACATTTATTTTGACAGATGTGCCCTAAGTTACTACTTTACAACCTTGTTGATGACCCACATTTAGAAAAACATGTAGCCTACTTTTAATTCAGCCTTGGGTGAAATCGAAGCGTAGTGTCTGTGTGCTTCCACCTTTAATGAATGCATGCCATGCGCACTCCCGCGGCTGGGACACAATTCTTATAGGGGGTAACTACATTCACCGGCTTCCTCCATCTTCTGCGCCACCTTTTTAAATAAATCGCCATTTCTCGTTATCCCTTATCCGACGGCGACAACAACAACACGACTATCGTCTCCTTCTACTTCTGGCTCACAGCCCCGGGAAAAGATCTTGAGCATGTGCAGAACGCAATTCAACGCATAATCCAATTCGACTCTGTACATGCACACTTAGCTCGACTATGAATCGCATTATCTAGGGGTCTTAATTAGACTATGAGTAACCCAATTTGATTCGAGTATAGCTCGACTAAGGTGTATACATGCATTTTAGTAATCCAATCATAGTTGGACTAAGCCAATAAGTCAATTTTCTTGAGTGTCATGTAAACGCACTGAGTCTGAACTCTGTAACACGCCCTCTTATTGGATGATTTGTACTGTAACATCGGGAGGGTTTCGGGTCAGCAGAGAGCGGTTGTATTAACAAGTCTTGCAATTATGTGCCGGAGTATTCTTCATAACGACAGTTTTTTCTCTTTATCTCTTTGTTCTCTCGCACTCATGACCTTTCAAATCCTCCCGCTGTACCCTGAGGTCACACTAAGGTCAGCGTAATCGGGCCGGGTTCCCACCCTTTTTCAGCTCCTCTCCACACTCCCAAAAGTGGTTCTTCTCGGAACCGCAGCCCACCTTAAAGTGTGGTATTTAGGAACCCCATTATCCAGAGAAGCCAGTTACTTTAAAGGGTGTCATATATACCTACAGATATTACAGTAAGGATGCGTCTGATCATAAACAGTAGCAGCCGACAGCCCTGTCGGCTGTCGGCTGGTCAGACCTGGCATCGACGTGCGCCTGAGTTCTAAGCAAAGGTATGAAGGCACACAAGAGGAGCACTTAGCAGTGTTGAGATCCCTCACACATGTTCGGAGGGCGTCTGAGGAGCATATGGACACATTTCCTAAGCAGTGTGTACGTGAATATATCCTTAGCCACCTCGCAGGACCAACTTCTCAACTGACTCAACTGTCACTCAACTGAAGTCATTTGCGCACCAACGGTGATGTATGTGATTAAATCAAAATCACGCAAGCTGGCTTTTTCCACGATATATGAACAATTTCAACAATTAACAAAAGCCCAGTGCTGACGTACTCAAGAGCTGTCAACTTGTGACCAGATCACCCAAGACACGTGATAATGCCTGGTGTGAACAGGGCCTAATGCCTGGCACACAGACAACCTTTCAAATTGAGAAAACATGACAGACCACCAGAGATGTATAAAGTACTAGAGACCCAGACTTAAGTAAAAGTAGTGTATCAAAAAAGTGACTTGAGTAGAAGTAGAAGTGTTATTTAACCCCCCCCCCCCTTAAGTGGAAGTACTAAAGTATTCAAAATGTTTTGTACTTGCAAGTAGTATTGCAAGTAGTTTATACTTGCAATTAGTGCAAGTATAAGTATTGCAAGTAGTTTATTTTAAAATGTACTACTCAAGTACTGAAAGTAAAAGTATTGTTATGTTTATATTAAAGAAAGCAGTAAAAATTTTGAATATCATATTGTTTATATTATCTCAAATATTTAAACTGAAGGACACACAATTCCTTTGGCTGTAGCAGCAGTACAAGGACAGGAATACAATACAGAGCTGTCTTAAAGCTGTCAAATGCCACATTTGTATATGTAAAAACAAAACAACTAAAACATCTCAAAGGCCAGAGGGGTATTCCAAGAAAACGGCTAAGTGACAAACATGGGTAAGTTAAAGGACAATTCCGGTATTTTGAACATTGAGCCCCCTTTCTGGTTTGTCTAAGATGAAATAGAGAACATTTTGACTATTGGTCCTGTCTCGGGTATTTGGCTCATTTGGAATCGCCCCTGCCTGCTTCAGAATGGCTGGCGACGTGTCCTTAAAACAAATCAAGTATCGTAGCGAAATACAGTTTCTGCCGTGTTTGATTGCTATTTTATTGCATTTTGTAAATCCCATTGATATCTGTTGGAAGACTCATTGCTTGTTGGCCAGAAATGGAAAGGGGGGCTGTTTATGTTTGGTTGTAGTCTTTTCATTCGGTTCTAGCCCTACTGTTGAGACGGAGAACCGAACGAAAAGACTACAACCAAGTGTAAATAGCCCCCCTTTCTGTTTCCGGCTAACGAGCAATGAGTCTTCCAACAGAAATCAATGGGATAACATTTTTATAATTGTAACAAGTAAGGATTCAGCACATGAAAATGTATTGGAGTAAAAGTATTAAACTCATCAAAAATATGTAGTAAGTAAAAGTGGAAGTAGGATAAAAAAATAATACTCCAGTAAAGTACAGGTACAGCATTTTAGTACTTAAGTACAGTAGTGAAGTAGTTCTACTTTGTTACTATACATCTTTGCAGACCACACACCTAATGACAGATGAAGATAAATGTAACTGCTTTGGTCGTTGAGTGTGTGGAAGGAAAAGATTTTGCCAACACAGTACACCCCACACACTAAAACGACTCCTAAATCATTATTGCAATCAAAAAAGTGTCTATAGTGTAATCCACCATGCCAGACATCCTAAGGAAATGTGGACAAAGTCATGTAGACAGCGTGAAAGTGTACCATATACGTCGCAGTGGGAGTTAGAATCTATTTCACAAATCAATCATTTAGCTTTTTCTGCCATTGCTATATGATATATATATATATATATATATATATATATATATATATATATGAAATCACTAACAATCAAAAAGCATTGACGACAGATATGTTCAGGTTATGTTAAGCTTCGAGCTAGTGTTTGGCTTCTGTTTGAGGTCACAGACGAAAGTGCAACAGTGCATTTTGAATAAATACTGAGATAAACAGGGCTATGGGTTATGTTGAGGTACACACACACACACACACACACACACACACACACACACACACACACACACACACTTCTTGGTACCTTGCACTGCATGTGGTAAACAGAGACGACTCTGAATGGATTAGATCACAACAAACTTTGTTGATCCCAAAGGGGACTGATGTAGTTAAGTTGTTGCTAAGCAACAGGTCCAAACACTAGACATGTTTTAACTGAATATATTTAAATGATCAAATGTGTTATTACATTGTGTGAAAAAATAAATCTACAAAAAAATCTGAAAGTGAGATTTACTATGAATAATTATTGAACCAAAAGCTGAGAACAACCAAGTAGATTATAACAACCTTAAAATCATTCCATGAAATAAATACAACCAGTTCAAGATTTTAGGATGATCGTTACCGGGAACATAAATACAAAGAGAGATCTTTTCCAAAATACATCAAACTTAAGTAATCGAAAGTCCACCTTTCAAAAAAAAATCCATAGCTTAACCAGAAGATAGAGGTCGAAGAAGAGAAAGATAGAGATAAATGGAGACAGAAAGACCTAGACAGAGAGACAGACAGACCAATATACAGTATATCAAAATCAAAGTTATCAAAAGTCAACTTGATATGGATTGAGAGATAGATGGAGAGCTAGATACAGAATGAGAGACGGGCAGAGAGACATAAGGAGCATAAATAAAAAGTCAGACTTCTTCCAATATATATCAAAAGCAAAACTTTCAACAACTCAGATCCATAGCTAAATAAGAGACGGACATATAATAATAAAATAGACTCTTCTCTTCCCTGCTTTACTCAGCATGGCTCTATTTTAATAAGGGCAGCCCATCACTCTTCAATATGTAGACCATAGGATTTGCCTCCTCCTCCTCTCAGCTCTGAGCCAAGCATTGCTTCAAACACCAGAACAAACAGCAGGAGGGGGGAGGCAGGGGGTAATCACTGTGTCACCTGTCAATCAAACCCCACTGTTTGATTGATACATGCTTGGTGGTTCCTCCCGTTTAAATTCACCCAGCTGGTGGTGATGTCACCATGGAGACAGTGGTAAGACAGTGGCCAGAACCAGCAGGTGGGTTTTAACTCAACATTCAGAGAGAAACTTTACTTCTCCTGGCATCACTGCATCACCCATCACTCTCTCACTCCCTCAGTCATCACTATCACTCCATCCTCATTCACTCTCTCACATCACCTATCAATC
Source organism: Micromesistius poutassou (assembly GCF_964030765.1). NCBI lineage: Eukaryota > Metazoa > Chordata > Actinopteri > Gadiformes > Gadidae > Micromesistius > Micromesistius poutassou. The sequence goes on along the minus strand of NC_140281.1, from coordinate 15,310,184 downwards.
CCCTTATTCCATTTCTCCTTCACTACATCTCTCCCTCACTCTCTCTCCCACTCTCTCTCCCTCACTATCTCCCTCACTCTCTCCCTCTCCCTCATTATCTCTCTCCCTCTCCCTCACTATCTCTGTCTCTCACTTTCTTTCTCTCCCTCTCTCCCTGACACACTCTCTCTCTCTCCCAGAATCTCTCTCCCAATCACGCATTCTCTCTCTCCATCTCTTTCTTTTACTCTCAACATTAAGCACTTTTGAAACAAAGTGGACAAGTAGGATGTGATAATCGATACTATCCGATACATCTATATTGATTCCTAAATATTGTATATATTATATGCATATATATATATTATAGTATATTAGTTACCTACATACCAAGTAACATTATGTGTATTTTGTATTTGTGTTTAATTCTATATTAAGCTCCAATAGTGTAGTATAGATCTGATGCAAAAGTCTAATGTGTGTGACTTTAATAGATAGGTAAAATGCAAGAGTAGCTATAGCCGTAACATGGTGATGTATAGCTCTGGTTCCTGGGCTTAAGGTGATAGATATACTGGATGCTGATTGGCCAGTTTCTTTACCGCCTTGTTTTAGCAAGCATGCAACTTTACTTTGGTAGTAAGATTTATATGAATAGATAAATATATTTGTATTCAAAATAAATTATATATTCAGAATAAACATACCTTCCACTAGAGAGAGAGAGAGAGAGAGAGAGAGAGAGAGAGAGAGAGAGAGAGAGAGAGAGAGAGAGAGAGAGAGAGAGCGAGAGAGAGAGCGCGAGAGAGAGAGAGAGAGAGAGAGAGAGAGAGAGAGAGAGAGAGAGAGAGAGAGAGAGAGGCTCCCTCTACAGTTAATACGGAGTAATTTATCATCACTTGCAGGAGAACCAGCAGACAGACTGTGTGGAGTCATGAGGTGAACACAGAGCAGGACTGGTGTAATAGTGTAGGGTAGCTTGTGATAATGTCTTGAAAAAACGATAGCTGTGTACCTAGTCCGTTAACATGCACGTGTTTTCCTGACGCTGTATGTCTCTCAACTATGGAAATGTTGTTGTCCGTTTCCTGAACATCCAACTGCATCGTCTCATTCTTTGAATACTTGTGGAGTGAGCGGAACTTTCTACCTGCCGACTCGACAGCGGATCAAACAGCCCAAATAATAGAGCGGTAAAAAAAACAATTGAAATCGACCGATTCATCGCCTGACAACCGCGTCCTTTATAGCGGGGAACCCAGCGAATCTCCGCACGGGGGGAAGAGAAGAAGCGACATGTTTTTCACCGCAAGCGAGACGCGGGGCTCCCGCCGCTGCGTGGCCGTGGATGCTGATGTCTGGACGGGGCGGACAGCCCGCCTCGGGTCGCTGAGGATCGGATCGGTCCGGTCCGGACAACCGGGGTTGAGAGCGGTGTGGGTCAAGGAGGAAGATTTGTGGGGATAAGATCCCTGTGAGGGGGGGTTAACAGTACACTGGAGAACCGGGGTCGGCACGGTGCCCGCCACCAGCCGCCCTGGTAGTAGTAGTAGTAGTAGGACGTGTCGCTACACGCAGGCGGTTTGTTTTCCTGCACTCGATTAATTTACTATGAACTCATCTGCAGCGTCGTCTGTAGCCAAATAAGTTGGGTTTGATTTCCAGACTGATACACGGAAACGATGGACAAGAGACGGGATCGGATTTCACTCTTTTCTTTTAATCTCGTGCGATGTGAATGAAACACTGGAATGGATGACAAAAAAGTTAAGTTTTGTTTTTGAATATAATTGCACATGGATGGGATCGCGCATGGACGTAACACGGATTTATAGACATTGTTGTATTATTATTTTGTGTTTACAATTCCCAAATGGATATATTTCAACTACAGTGATAAATGACATACTGACTGCTTTTCTCTCTCGCTGAACTGGAATTACAAGGACGACCCACCCGCCCGCACAATGGCACGGCACTGGATTATCTTTTGGACCGGTTTACTCTCCCTTTTCTCCGGGGGAATCGCTTTTTCGGGGGTCTTTAACGCGTCCGACATGCTGACAGATGGCCTGTTGGACGTCAAGCCGTCTCCGGGCGGGCGGCAGAGCGGTGGCTTCCATCCACTCCTGTATTTTAACCCCGAGGACGTGGTTCAGCTGAGGCAGCGGTCATCCACCACACACAGCCACATATTTAAAGTGATCCGTGCCGCCGTTCTCTCCATGCTGTCCAACGCTGCCTTCTACATGCCTCCCACCAAACACCAGGCGTTCACCGGCAAGTGGAACGAGATTTACGGCAACAATCTGCCGCCCCTGGCTCTTTACTGTCTCCTATGTCCAGAGGACAGCGCTGCATCCCACTTTCTCCTCAACTTCATGGACCGCATGGTGGCCTACCCCGACTGGAAGGTGACCAGCGCTCCCAACGACGAGGTCCCGGCGGCCCACTCCCTCACAGGGTTCGCCACTGCCTATGACTTCATCCACTCCTTCCTGGACGAGCGGCGACGAGAGACGTACCTCCAGAGGATCCGCTCAGAGACAGAGGAGCTGTACGAGCTGTCCAAGCACCGGGGCTGGGGGAAGCAGTACCTGCAGAACCACCAGACCACCAACATCCTAGCCATCCTGACGGGCGCCGTGGTGGTGGGCACCCAGCGAGACCCTGTGTCCATGATCTGGAAGCAGGCGTGCGTGAACTACATGGAGAAGACCCTGTTCCTCCTCAACCACGTGGTGGACGGCTCCCTGGACGAGGGCGTGGCCTACGGCAGCTACACGGCCAAGTCCATCACACAGTATGTCTTCCTGGCCCGCCGCCACTTCGACATTGACAACACACACAACCACTGGCTGCGCACGCACTTCTGGTTCTACTACGCCACCCTGCTGCCGGGCTTCCAGAGGACGGTGGGCATCGCTGACTCCAACTACAACTGGTTCTACGGCCCCGAGAGCCAGCTGGTCTTCCTGGACGCCTTTGTCATGAGGAACGGCACCGGAAACTGGCTGGCCCAGCAGATCAGGAAGCACCGGCCCAAGGACGGGCCCATGAGCCAATCATCGGCCCAGCGCTGGGCCACCCTCCACACGGAGTACATCTGGTACGACGGGGGGCTGGCACCCCAGCCCCCGCATGGCCACGCCCAGGCCCGCATGCATGTCTTCTCCAACTGGGGCGTGGTCACCTACGGGGCGGGGCGCCCCAGCGCCCAGGGCAACACCTTTGTCTCCTTTAAGTCTGGGAAGCTGGGTGGGCGGGCCGTCTACGACCTGGTCCATGAGAAGCCCTACTCCTGGCTGGACGGCTGGAACAGCTTCAACCCCGGTCACGAGCACCCCGACCAGAACTCCTTCACCTTCGCCCCAAACGGGCAGGTGTTTGTGTCCGAGGCGCTCTACGGGCCCAAGCACAGCTACCTGAACAATGTGCTGGTGTTCGCCCCGTCCCCCGGCAGCCAGTGCAACGGCCCATGGGAGGGACAGCTGGGGGAGTGCGCCAAGTGGCTGCGCTGGACCGAGCGGGGGGTGGGGGACACGGCCGGGGAGGTGGTGGCCGCCTCCTCCCACGGAGATGCCATGTTTGTGAGCGGGGAGGCGGCAGGGGCCTACTCCCCCGCCATGGGGCTGAGGAGCGTGTACAGAGCGCTGGTGCTGCTCAACTCCCAGACCCTGCTGGTGGTGGACCACGTGGAGAAGAGTGATGACTCACCCCTGAGCTCCATGAGCGCCTTCTTCCACAACCTGGACATTGACTTCAAGTACGTTCCCTTCAGGTTCATGGACCGTTACAATGGGGCTATGATGGACGTGTGGGATGCCCACTATAAGATGTTCTGGTTTGACAGCCAGGGCCACAGCCCGGACACTAGAATACAGGAGGCCGAGCAGGCGGCAGAGTTTAAAAAGAGGTGGACCCAGTTTGTCAACTCGACATTTCCAATGACCGGAGCCGTCACCAGGGTAGCCTATGTGATGCACGGACCTTACGTCCAAGTCTCGGGCTGTAGATTCATAGACGACAACCGAAACGGAGTAAAGCTTTCTTTAACCATAAACAACACAGAGAAGATTGTCTCTATTGCTACAAACTACAAAGACATTGGAGCCAGGTTCAGCTACCTGGGCTTTGCGGGTTATTCTAAAGTGGAGGATAGAAAGGAGGTCTTGAGGTTTGGCCTCGGCTCTCAAGTAATTCCTCAACAGAAGCTGGTGGAGGAGCAGCTGTTTGACGCTGGCTTCACGGTGAACGTGATCGCGGGGCTGGTTCTATGCGTGGTGATTGGCTTGCTGACCATGCAGAGGAAGTTGTACCAGTGCTCCAGCAGGTCCATGCGTTACACCCTGCTCTTGGTGCTCTTCCTGTGGATGGCCGAGCTGCTGCTCGTGTCCAACAGCTGTCGCCAGCAGCTCCTCTGTGGGGTGAACTGGAAAGGAGCCGGCGGCGACGCTAACAAACAACAGAGCGAACCCAACGATCACCCACTCCCCACCATCGTCATAACAACCCTGCCCGGCTCGGGGGCGGAGATACTGCAGCATCTTTTCTACAACAACTCAGACTTTGTTTACATAAGAGTCCCGACGGAGCACGTGGACGTCCCCGAGATGGAGTTCGAGTTTGATTCCCTGGTGGACGCCTTGGAGTGGTCGAGGGCCGACGCCCTGCAGGGTCGCTTTAAGATCCTCCAGGGCTGGCTGCACTCCCTGGTGCTCAACACCAGGCTGCACCTGCAGAACATCCAGCTGATTGAGGGGGGCGGCCGGGACAGACCACCCCAGAGAGCCAGGGGAGGGGGGTCCAGGAGGAGGGCCATGAGGAGAGAGCCGGCGGCGGAGCTGAAGGGCAAGCTGAGGGCCAGTGCTGGCCAGGACGCGGAGTACGTGATGGAGTTGAGGCGCCACATGGTGGAGCACCCCAAGGCCCGCGTGGTGCTCAGCCTGAGGAGTGGCAGCTGGCCCCTCAAGCTGCCCTTCCTGCACGAGGTGCTGGGGACCTCCATGAGGTCCCTCTACCTGCTCCGGGACCCGCGGGCCTGGATCTATCTCATGCTGTACAACAGCAAGCCCAGCCTGTACTCCCTGAAGAACATCCCCCAGCACCTGTCCCTGATGTTCAGGGGGGAGGAGGGGGTCCAGAGGGCTCCAGAGTTCAGGACCTTACAGGGGCTCCTCTCCCGGTCCCAGAACAGCCCGGTTCTGCTGCTGGCCCACCTTTGGCTGGCCCACACGGCCGCCGTGCTGAGGGTGGGCCAGACCCTCCCGGCGGACTCCTTCCTTCAGGTGAGGTTTGAGGACATGGTGGTCTTCCCCCAGGAGACGGCCCAGAGGATCCACCGGTTCCTGGGGGTCCCCCTGTCCCCTGCCTCCCTCAACCAGCTGCTGGTGTCCACCTCAACCAACCTGTACTCCCTCCAGTACGAGGGGGAGGTGTCCCCCGCAACCATCCATGCCTGGAGGCAGAAGATGTCTGGGGAGGACGTGAGGGTGATAGAGGACACGTGTGGAGGGTTGATGAGGAGGCTGGGCTACACGCTGCAGGTCAGCTGACCCAACACCTAGGACTCTGATTGGATGCTGTGGGGTTTTGTTTACAGTGGTTGCCATGGTTTCTCTTGTAGTCTGGGGAGTTAGAGACCTCTGAAGAATAAGTCCCGCCTCCGAGGCTCCCGGTTCCCTCGGTCAAATGTCTATGGGAAATAATGTGGGGTTTTTGAATGATTGTACTTAACAAACTCTGTAGGTGGTGGAGAAGTAAAAGCTGCGTCACGTTTTCAACTACAACCGTTTTCATCTAGTTTCAACTGGGTTTTGGGATTTTTGGTGCCGTTAAAGTAGCATTAATAATCGTTTACTTTAACGGCACCGACAATCCAAAAACACAGTCGAAACTAGATGGAAAATGTGTGTAGTTCAAAACGTGACGACCTACAGAGTTTGATATGTACGATCATTCAAAAACTCTGTTATTTCCCATAGACATTTGACAGAGGGAACCGGAGACTTGGAGGCGAGATTTATTCTTCAGAGGTCTATGTTTGGCACTGAACCTTAACTGGAGTTTTTACAGATGGAACCAGACAAAGACTTATGATTTGTTAGTTTGCTTGATTGAGAAGTTTTTTGTTGTTGCTTGTATATCAGGATGTTATTAGATCAACCAATGTATGAAGGGAAATGTTTGAGTAGAAAGTATTCATTATACAGCTGTCGTTCAACATTCCCTTTGTAAGAGAGTTTGGTTTGAAAGGTTTGCCCTTCAAGCAGTCGGTCTGGAGAGGAATGCCACTAACTTTTACCACAGCTTTAATTCATGTGATGGAAAGCTCAGAGTGCTGTCCACGTCTATTGTGCGTCTATTGTCTCACAACCTCTCTCTATCATTATATTATCTCTCATTTTTTCTCTCTCCATTTCCCCTGTCTCTCACTTTTCATCTTTTCATAACTGATGAGAAATTGTAATCATAAGTACTTTATGAAGACCTCTCTAATATTCATGTTCACATTGATGCTCATCTTGTATTCATGCCCTGCCTTGTTCCTTGAGTACTAGCTTTCTAACCGAAATGTTAATATTCATAAGTGCTTTTACTGAACTGACTTTCATGTACAGAGGAAATATCACCAAAACAATATAATTTAACATAATATATAAATATGTCGACTTTGTACCCTTTAATAAGGATTATAAACTGCTGCTGTATAGAGATGTAAAAAAATAGCTTCTAACAGATATGATAAAGGACGTTGGTTATGTGGTCTTGCTCTGTTATGGACATAAACTATATGGTATTTTTGTAAACCTTTATATAAAAAGGTTAATCTGTCAGGCAAGAAAAAGCTTGTAGGAGCTCAAAGATGTCATGGCTGTTTGCTGGCGTAACACTCATGATTATATGAGAGATTCTCTGCTCATGTTCACATTTATATTCTATGTCCTCATTTTACGACGGCAAAATAAACAGAGGCCCTGAAGGTCTTCTGATTGGAGATTTTTTTTTTGATTGTTTATTATTCCCATAGGGGGTGTGAATATCTTTACTATAAATCCCCTCCAGGTTTATTGAATCAGAGCAGAGGAGGAGGGCCTTATGGTGATCAGAGAGAGGAAACAGACAGGTCTCTAGCCACAGCTTTTACCCAGCGCCTCCAGCCATGCTGATAATGTGTGATCTAGAACAGGTACAAACAGGCTCTAGACTAGATCTACTAGACAATGTCCAGCACCGAGGCTGAAGAACGCTACTCATGGGATTACTAAATATCGTCCAGTCAGAAGAATCAAAAATCTGCCAAATCTCAACAAATCAGAAGTTTAGAAAAAAATCCTCCTCTCAGAAGATGACAAAAAAGGGAATGTATGCTCTGTAGAGGTTCTGTTATTGTTCTATATCTGTGCCCAGAGAGCAGATGAGATTTACTTCATTAATCCCAGATGAAAACCAGGGTAACGATTTGGGTGAAAAGACGAGAGGTTCCTCAGTATTTCGGTGTAGATGAAAGCCAGTGTTTCATGCAGATGATGTCCACATAGACGCTCACTGTGTCCCCCACTGTGTTTGGAGCGTCCTCCCAGCCGGGAGACGTCCTGTTTCCCGGGCTCCGTGTCCAGCGTGAGGCCCCTCAAGCGACCGGCTGAACACCTGTTTGATGTCTGTGGTCTCTGTGTGTAGAGGAGACTTGGCACCCGCACGTTTCTGCAGCCGAGCTGCGTCCGGTGAGCAGCTGTGTTCGGTGTCTGCTGTGTGGGGCACGTAGTTCCTAGCTTGGTGGCCTTTAATTACGCTCTGCTTCTTTTCTTATGATACCAATGTGTGTTGTGTGGCTCTGTGGTGGAAGGAGGAGAGGAGAGATGAATAAATTATTACTTTAATTACACAAAGTGCTACGTCTATCTTAACAAGGTTCAAATCAACACTGTTGGGATTGTCTGTTTCTGTGGCTTGAATCCCAACTCCAATTAGACATGTGTTGTTACGATGAATTATATCCCGAGCGAAAGAGGTTAAGGAAGCATGACAGCAGCTACAATTATCACACTGAAATAGTGGGCTTTACGCTATTAAAACACGGGACACAAACACACCAACATGAAAAATATTTACCACATTAAGGAGGCTTCTACACCAGACAACATGCTCCTGGACACGGCTGCTGATTTACTGGGGTCAGTGGAGGAAAACATCCCATAATAGAAGCCACCAGAGGTATAATTTAATACTTGAGATGAGACGGATCAGAACCGTGATGGCGACTCAGTGAGTTGCATCATTAGCCACTCAATGGTTGGCCATCTCTGCTCTCACTCCAAGTCGTCGCGTCATGTCCCAGCCTTCAGAGTAAAGGTGTCGGATCCCTCAGAGTCAAAGTGCACCTCTCTTCAGAGACGACATATGCTAATGTGGTTGGAGAAAGACAGCTCTGACAGAGCTAACAGGAAGCATTGTAAGCACCACTTGATCCAAGGATATAGTGGTTTGTAACCAGGGCAACCACACATGTTCTTTGTTAAAGAGCCTTGGTGGTATCATAAAAGGTAAACATGTCATAATAAATAGTGAATGTAAAAATAATGCCTCAGAATGGGCATATATAATAGGCCTATACATGCACATATATTGGCTCATTCATTAATTCCCTCACTCTCCGATTGGCTGCCGTGCATCACCCAAGTGGGTGCTACACATTGGTGGTGGTTAGTGAGGTCCCCCCTTCACTGTAAAGCACTTTGAGTGTCTAGAAAAGCGCTATATAAATTCAATTAATTATTATTATTATTATTAGGGATGCACGATAACAACGATCAACGGGGGGTTTATGGGGGAGGGCTTGCAAGGGGCGGGATATGACGTAGGGTCGAGGGTCGCAGGAGGCGGGATAAGGGGGGCCCCTGTCACTCAGGTGTGTTATGGTCTGACCGCAGACAGCAACGGAGGCAGAATGGGCAGAACTCATCGCAATCATCTTAAATGTTGCTGCAGTGATGCATCATATACTCTGTTGCATCCACAACATCCGCATCGATCGATGAAAGATTGGAGCATGAGTTACAGACAAATAGAAGAAACGCAGAAAGGCATCCCGAACGACTGCATTACCAGAGAAAGAGAGTGTCTTTTTTTGCTTAATTTCACATCTAACAAACACTGGGACAAATGTAGTTGATTTCTGTGTTTAACTGAGAAAACATGGAGTGGAAGGCCGGGACCCTTTAATGTTCAGCTAACTGTTGTCAATAATAAGTTATGAGAGTACCGTATGTGTGTGTGCGGGAATGGCAGTGTGTGTGTCAGTTTAGTGAAGTAATGAACGAGTCCGGTTGTGTCTGTGCAATGCAAACGTGTACTGTAAAGTTAGTGAAACTAAGAATAAAGTACCCAGCCTGTCAATAATCGGCAGCCGCTTCTTTCCGACCATATTCCGACCTATAAGCAGACCCACTGTCAGTCAAAGGGAAGGGTGTTACCCCCGAGAGAACATCGACCCTGGAGGGAACGTCTCCCCTGTGCTCCTCGACTACGATCTGGGAGCCGACAGCAGGAAAGGTGTAACATAATAATATAAAAAATAAAATAAAATAAAATAAACATTCTATGTTAGGCCTGGGCGATATGGCTGAAAGACACATCACGATATAACTTGATCATATTGATTGATATCGATAACTATTGATAATTTTAATTACCTAAAAAGACTAGGAATTACCATGCTGGATTTAAACACTTAATATGACCTTCCACTGTTCTTCATTGATAAATACTCCAATGTCGATACAACAATGAAAAACACTCAAATATTGTAAATAAGTATGGAACTGTGTTTGTGTAACAAACCCAGCTGCTAGATTCTCTGGTCCAGTCTCTTATCGATATATATTGAACATGTTTTATATTAATATTGATCAAAAGTCTATCACGATACGATCATTTATTGTTTTATTGCCAAGACCTATTCTATATACACATGCAGTTGCAAATTCATGTATTGTAATTGATTGTATGATGTGTACTTTTAGGGTTACGATAAGACCTATCATTTAGCGTTATCATAGTGGGAGTGGGGCACTGAAATGATATAGGCTATGTTATCGGGGCTATTCGTCATGATATCTGACTTATTGGAATGACGTAATAATTTCTGTTATCAGCCCGATAATTATCGTGCACCCCTAGCACATATTATACATACATTGTAAGTGTTGATTAATATAGAAGATAAAATCAATGAGCAGCTACATACGTAGTAGGATGTAATGGAGCTATACATCAGTGTTTTTACTTCTACTTCTTCTATACCGCTAGTGCGTATTCACTGTTGAACTCTTTGATGTCAGAGAAATAAGAATTGAGAAATTATCTCAATGAAGACGGAAGGCTGGGTGATGGACCTCCTTTGATGCTAGACCGTAAGCAACTTCCCATTATTATTTAATGAGATATCGCTCAGGAAAAATTATGCTCCTGGCAACTGAGTCTGCTGGCAGTAGTAGTTGAGGAAAGGGATAGGCTAGCTTTAGCCTGCTTTCACCCAGTCCTGTCATTGGTTGCAGAGCAGGAGGGGAGTAGCCTAGCTTTAGCATGCCAACCCAGTCTCTACCGACTTCCTTTAGTGGCTGCACATAGCAGATGAGCCCAGCTAGCGGTCCTGCATCCTCCCCCTCACCTCATTAATTAACATTTAGAGGCTACCCAATCGTTCATGGAGACGCCTGCTATCCCAGCCCACAGAGCAACTGTTGCTGCTACCCTGCTGTGCTACGCCATTAGCACCACGCTAATGAACGAGAGACAATAGCAATCTCTCACAGGAACTCTCCCTCTCTCTCTCTAAAATAACAAGCTGCCAATGCAAGTTGGCTGGGTTTTTGGCCCAGTGTTGACCTTGAAGTGACTCTCTCAGGACTCCCTCTCTCCCAGGCCTGGGGACCAGGTGCAGAGCAGATGGTGGTGATGATGATGAAGATGATGTGACTGGCTCACACTTTCTCATCTCACCTCAGTAAACAGACACCGTAGAGCTCATTGATCCCACTGATCATTTACCAAGCAGTGACAGAGCTGTGCTTCATGATGGAGGAGGAGGAGCAGGGAGGAGGAGGAGGGGGCGGAGGAGGATGAGGGGGAATAGGGAGACAGAGGTGGCAAAGCAGGAGGGAGGGAGGGAGGGAGGGAGGGAGGGAGGAGAAGGTGGAGGATGAGGAAGTGGGGGAGGAAGGAAGAGAGAAGGGGGAAGAGGAAGGGTTAGAGGAGGAGGGAGGGGGAAGAGGAGAGGGGGAGGGGAGCTGGAGGAGAAGGGAGGGGGAGGAATGAGTAGAGGACGCAGTAGATGGAGAGGGAGAGGAACAGGATGGGGAAGAGGTGGAGGGAGGTGGATGGTAATGGAGCAGAGTGGGAAGGAGGACGGGAGAGATGGCGTAGCGGAGCTGCATGTTAACAAGAGTATGGAGAAAACTTTGACGTTGTGATTGTTGGTGACAGGACAATAATTAGTGCCAAAATTTGGATCCTCCACACTGCCGGAGGAGCAGCTCTGGGCCTCCACGAGGAGACCAGGGGGTACCGACCAACCTACCAGACCAGCCTCAGTGCCTTACCCATAACGAAACCACCTGCACCCACCACCTGACCACCCTCACAACCACACCACCCTCACCCACAACCCGACCATCCTTCCTCACAAACAGCAGACCGGATTTCCCCTGTTTGTCTGCTGGCATGTCAGCTCACCATCTTCCGTTACGTCACCTGGAAAGAGCTACAGCCACAAAGTCCAGATCCATTTTTGGTATAAATAAATGTGTGTTTTTCTCGTGAGAGCACGACTTGTTTTAGAGCCGTGCAGTTTTCAAAATAGAGCGATATTCACGTCATTCATGTCTTTACGTCTTGTCTACATCTTTTTCACAATAGAGTGCTGCTGGGTGCTTTAAATGTGAAGGCCTATATAGGCTACTAGGTATCCATGGCCACCTTGTCAACTGAAGGTGAGCGCTATTAATGTGAAGGCTTATGTAGTCGAGGTATATACAGCCAACCTTGTCAACTGAACTGTCTGAACTCACTAGAGAGTCCTGCCCTTGTTCTGTTTCACTTGTGAAGCTTCCAGAAGAGTCCCTCCCACAGGGAATTAAAGCCTTTATAGTGAAACTGTCCTTGTTCTTCCTGATCCAACGCGTTGAGTCTGAACTCTCACCACAGTTTCCAGCAGTAATAAACACACATCAGGGCGGGAGCCACTCTGAGGCAAAGAACTGAATGATGTCAGCTGCTGTCTGACAAATGGCTCTGGTGGAAAAAGAGCTAGTGAGCACCACTGGAAACTTTTGTTATGTAAAGGTCATGTTATGGTTCACACTGGTGAGACAGACAGACTGACACATAGATAAAGAGGGAGGGAGACAGTTACAGACACACAGATATTGGGACAGACAGGAAGACAGACAAATAGAAAAAGAAAAAAAAAGACACAGGGAGACAGAAGAACCTAAATTGAGACAGGATGGAGAATTGCAAAGAGAAAACGGGATTGGTCGGATCCGAACATGAAAGAGAGACAAGAGACAAACGTATGTCTGGGTTTCCCTGGGGGAGGCGGGTTCCAAGCAGAGATAATCAGAGCACACACACACACACACACACACACACACACACACACACACACACACACACGCACCCACGCACACGCACACGCACACGCACACACACACACACACACACACACACACACACACACACACACACACACACACACAGTTGGCCTGCTGTTCTGGTTTCAGGCCAGAGAAATAATGTCCAACCAACAGTTGGAAACGTTTGATTTTCTGTTTCACTTGCTTATCTTTTAACTAAAAGAGATAGTTTCTTGGTGCTGGATCATTTCTGGTGACACAGGGACGGCTGCAGACAGACAGATAGGCAGATAGACAAACAGACGATTTTGAAGTTAATTTGAAAAGAACATTGTCAGCGTGGTCATCTTCACCTGGTCTCTCTCTTTCTCCCTCCTCCTTTCCTCCTCTCTCATCCCTCTCTTCTCCTCCTTTCTCTCCACAGCTCACAACCTCCCTTTATCATTCTCTCTCTTCCTCTCACACATCTCCTTCTCTCCTCCCTCTCCATCTCCCCTCCCTTGAACCTCTCTCCCCTTCTTCCATCTCTCCCCTCCTTTCCCCCTCACCTCCTCCTCTCCACCCTCTCCCCCTCCTCCTCCCTCACCACTTCCCCTCTTCCCTCCTTCCTTCCTCTCCTCTTCCTGGCAATAGGAGCCAGATGGCCAGATTCGGCATCATATGGTGGATCTCCATGGAGACCAAACAACAATAGATAACAAAGCAACTAGAGGAACGGTGAGGAGAGACAGGGGGAGAATGTAGGGCTTAAACCAGCGACATAGGAGAGAGAATAGGAAACTGATAAGGTTTGTGCTGTAGAATATATATTATGTTATTATATTCAAATTGTATATAATATTACTGCTAGCTGTCGGGAGTCTAATCTATAGAAGAATGAACGGCTTGAATTGTAGCGTACAAAGCAGTATCTTAAATTAGAAAAGAGCTGAGTGCGACGGTTCCCCTTTAAAGGTAAAGGTTTTGGTTGGTTAAGATCAGGGTAGGGATCCTGGGGGAAACAATGCATCATGGGAAACTAGAAAGGTCCATCTAGTCCAGCCCAGTGTGAACACCAGGACTAATGTGGGATAGAGATGAGTTTCTTCTCCAGGTTTAACAATGATTTGAAACCGGAAAAAAAAAATGAGGCTGTTATTTCCCTCTGTGTTTTGTCTCAATGTATTTTTGATAAAGTTTATTGTTGAGAAAGGCAGACCTAAGTGATGGTTTGATGGATGCTGGTATAACATTAAACATGCAGCCAGAGGAATACCGGCTGTTAACTTGTTTTGTTTCTAAAGGTCTTTGGGAAAACACCATAAATAAATGTGCAGAACAAAGTGCAGGGCTGGAGTGTAGACCGCCTGCAGGAATTGAGTCGAGCTCATGTATTCTGGAGACTCCTGTGTTATCGTTTTAAAGAACAACTTGCAACAACCCTAACCCTAACCCTAACCCTGTCCCTAACCCTAACTCAGGGAAATAAATAGAGAAGAACTTCAACTCTTTCTGCTGTCCCAGCAAAGTCATCGCTGTCTCTGTGGTTTTAAATAATTCATCGCTCTCCCCAAACCTCCACCCTCCTCCGTCACGGTGGTTGAGACCGGACACCCCCCCAACCACACCAACCTCCATCACATTACCCCCTCCCAACATCATCCTCTCATCTCCACCTCAACCGACCCCACCACACTAAACCACAACCTACGACCTTCTCCACCCCTTTCCACCCCCCTTGAAGGGTGGAGAGGAGACAAATTCCCTCATCCTATTCTCCCTGTGTCTCCTTCCAACAGGAGGAGACACAGGGTTGGTGCTGGGTTGGTACCTGAGGGCAGGAAGGAGCTGTTGATGTACTGAAAGGCTGCAGTCACACGGTCCCCTCCTTGTCAAAAATGAACAGTGGCTGTGGGTGTGTGTACTTGCGTGTATATGTGTATGTGTATGCATGTGTGCGTTTGTGTCACACAAAGAGAATAACCCAAATCAATCAATTACCAAGCAATGAATAGCCGGAAACCCAGCTCAAAAATATTTATACGTGAGGCAATCAAACAGTTACAATGCAAACAAAGCCTCTGCATTATCTCTCTGATCTCCCCTTCCTTTGTCACCTTGCTAATGCTATACTCATAGTAGCTGTGCCTTCCACCATTCTTCCCCTTCCGTCTGTCTGAGGGAAGGGGACACAGCCCTGGTGGCTCGCAGCTACCCACCACCTCCACACCCGACCTCCACCCATTCACGTCACAGATAAGAGGATAGAATACATTAAGAGAGGAGGATCCTCTGGAACATGTTTAAAAGGAGATTCAGATGGCCCTTTATCCCCCTCTAGGTGTGTGTGTGTGTGTGTGTGTGTGTGTGTGTGCACAGTATTAGATTCATTATTCTACAGAGACATAACTGACTACACGGCTTACTGTTAAAAAACAACATGGCTGCTATGTTTCATATTCAATAGGCCTTGAGGCTTAACACCTTATCATTATTAATATAACAAGATAACTGCTTTGATGGCCTCACAGCGGCTGTGTGTTTAGTTGAGTATACGGAATACACTCGTTTTATTGTATATCCTCTTCCTGTGACATTTTATTAGGGAGTGATCCTGAACAAATTCTCTAAATACGTAGGTCTGCCAAATGACCCCCCAGCCCATAGACTCTCCTCATTTGTTATCCCCGAGAGTTTCCACCTCATCAACCTCAGATAAAAACCATCTCGCATTTGGTGGCACAACGCCAGGGAGATGGTCGATCGAGCAAGAAAATCCTCATTCTCCCCATGATATTAAACCTGCTTTATGTATTTTTTTCGCCCCAGCCAACACTTATTTAAGAGTTGAATTGTTAAAAGAATAAAAGCCACATGAAAAAAAAGCCACAATCCACCTGCGATGCCTTCCCTCTAAATCAGTTGTTGGATCAGTTTGGTGTTGATGCGTTTTGATTGCACTTTGTTTGTCACTTTAATCCCAGCTCTAGTCTCAACAGGCTTCACAGGCCAAGGTCACACAACACCAACGCTAAACCCTCTAAAGAACAAGAGGAAAACCTCAGAGGGAAGGAACCTTTAGAGGGAATACAGGGGGAATACTTCCTTCCAGGAAGGGTGAGGAGGAGCCGAATGGAACTCAACCTTTTAAACAACCAATCAGCTTGAGGCAGTGGGGGGGCTTTGATATAATCATACATTAGGTTGAACAGACGGGACGGCAGCAGTGTAAAGGTTACAGAGAGCAGCTTGAAGTCTTGATTGATGGTAGGAACGATGGCTACCAGCCGTTTCCAGTTTTTACAAGCTTTGGTTTTCTAAGACCTTCAGACTGTGGCTTGGGATGAACCCAAAGACGCTCACTAGCAGCTACGCTACGGTTAGCCTCAACCACTAGTGCGACACAACCTTAAATTCACTGTGGGAGGCCGGAGAGCGAGAGCGCGAGAGAGACGGAGAGAGAGGGACTAAATTACAAATCTGGTGAACATAAAGTACATGTGTCAGGAGAAGAGCCAATTAGGGTTTAGCAAGCCTCGACCAAGTGCGTCTTTCTAGAGTCGCTGTAGCGTTGTAAATGGACAGGCCAACATGCTGCAGCATACTTTCTAATAATAGGAACTGGGTTTCAAAACGTGATTGATTTCACAATGTGTCCCTTTGTCTCGCTCCACTTAATCCCTTGTTGTATCCCTTGGTGACTGTGTACCGAGCTTGTGTTCCTCGAACTGTTAAAACCACTTAAGAGCTGATCGTGACATTGAACCTCTTGAGTGAGCCTCTCCAACAACCTCAAAGAGGCTCTTTGTTTATCTGGAGACCATCGCTGTCAGATAACAACATGCTCCATAAAGAAATCAATCCCCATTGAGATGATGAGCTGAGCTTTTAAGATGATTAGCTTAGCTTTTATAATGATTAGCCTAGTGCTGGTTAGCTCCTTGTGGTGTTTACAGAGAGAGTGAAAGATTATAGTTTGGTCTAATCAACACCGACTGATCATTCTCCCTCATCTCGTTCTTTATGTTTGAATATCACAATATCATTTTTGTATTTTGTCAATCCGAAATGTTTTGTAAATTAATTCAACCATACTTAAATACATTTTATTCAAACATTTTATAACTGAATCTTATTTTTTTTCCAGCAAGAAAATAAATACTTAATTTGAAGTCTTTTCATTTTAGGGCTTTCAGTTGCTAAGTTAAAGTCAAAGCCTAGCTGTCATTGTACTAACTGTTCCTTAGCTGCTATGACAACTTTATGTTCATCAATCTACTGGCAAGAATGCTTGTTTCAGCAGAACAGACAAAAGTACACCCAAGGTTAAAAAAATGAATCTATCATTAGCAGTTCCAATATGTTCCGTGACGAATCTTATAGGAAAGTTGTTCTGTCTGTATTTATTTTACCAGAATTTAAAAGAAAACTAAAATCAAATGAAACACCAGTTTGAAACCAGAACAGCAGTTAGGAGTATTGACTCCTAATATAATATATAATATTTCAAATCAATATGGCATGAGGATTGTAGCATGTGGTGACAATGACCCATTTCATAACAACGCATACAAAACGATGAAATTGTCTGCAATGATGTATTATTATTTAGATATTAATATGTTCCTCAAACAAAGAAATTTATTAACTTCCCGTCTGCCTGGCTATAATTATTATGGAGTCTGAGAACATGAACATTTTTATCAGGCATTATTGTTGAACAACGCAAGTTGTAATTAGAAAATGATAAGAGATTATAATGGCCTGCATAATGGGGGACCTATCTGCAGGACTTTCAAAACACACAATAATGCCCTGCTTCCTAGCACATTTAGCAGGACAATAAGCAGGACAATAAGACATTACAATTACATTCTGACCCAGAGAGAGAATCATGATGAGATTTAGAGGAAAACTGAGACAGAAGTAGACAAAATAAATGTTGACAGATTAGAATAATTATCTCATAACTTTTCCCTCCCATTATAAGGGGATTGGAAAGGTTAGCATTTTAATGATGTCTTCACGAAGCGACTAAAAAGTCAGGCTGTGGACCATCAAAGCATATAATCAAAATTGAAGTAACTAGAAAAATTCTGCATGAGTACGTTACTGAATAAAAACTGAACTGAGGGCAAAATGTGCACACAAGGTTAGTTTAATTCTAAGTGTATAATAAAATAAATAAAGGTGTATAAGAATTTCACCACAGATACAGTGTGTGCATGTGTATATGTGTGTGTGTGTGTGTGTGTGTGTGTGTGTGTGTGTGTGTGTGTGTGTGTGTGTGTGTGTGTGTGTTGTACTGGTGTGTATTTCCTTGTAGTCTGAGGACTCTTCTGATCCAGGATCAATCAATCAGCAGTCAGATTCTCCCTCCAAGTCATCCAACCACACCGGGTAAACACCCACCACCCAGACCGTGAGGTCACCACCGTTTGATGCTCGCATTGCTGCTTGAATCTGATTGGCCCGTACAGGCGGACAGGGAGGACATCTGAGGCAAACACTTTGTGTCGGGGTGGACGTCAACATCAGCAGAGACTCATGTGATGGAGGTCATTAAATATTTAGGAATTGTTGATTGTGCAACCGGAGACTCTTCCTGCTCGCGCTTGTCGATTTAACAAGACTGTGAGGACCAGAAACGCTTACTTCCTGTCTGGCCACGCGTCATCTTGTCCTCGGCATCTGCATTTACCAACACTTGCGGTCTTTAATGATTACATTATCTGAGATCATCAATACATCGTGACTGGTCTCTTTGGGGTTTTGAGATTCATGGATTTAGTTCATCGTCAATAATTAATGTTTACATTCTGACTTTTAATTTCCACTCATTGTATTGATCTTTTAAAAATATATTTCATTGCATATAACAATTTTGGAAACATTTTATCCCTTGTTATTTACATCCTGTACATCTGCTGTGAGACCGAAGTTTCCTGTCTGGGATTAATAAAGTAAATTGTATTTTATGTTGAGTTCATAAAACATCAGGGCACATCAGAGAGAGTGCACACGCACACAGAACAGAGACATCTCTCCATTCCCATCCCTGCGAGTGCTGCTTAGTTGAGGACTTAGTAGAGGACAGGTATTTCACTTTGACGATCAAAGTCTCCAGTTAGGAAATGGAAGGGATCCAGTCATTCAGATCATCTCAAACTGCTTAACTCAACTTTCAAAACCTAATCCCAACCAGGTGCAGTGGATTGGATGGTTCTAGAAGCATAAGAATATGAGAATAGATTTTACCAGAGAGGATTCTGGGGACATCATCTCCACCTGACCACAGTGAACAGAACACATTACATTACCACCACAGGTCCTGAATCAGAGACCTCAGGCCTGAGATCAGTACATTACCACCACAGGTCCTGAATCAGAGACCTCAGGCCTGACATCAGAGCACATTACCACCCCTGCTGCTACTGTTCTCTTCCTATCACTTCTAAAATATGATCCATCATAATTTATTATCCATTATCTACCCATCTGAAAATGAACCCTGCAGTGGGATGTGGTTTGTGGATCTCCAAAGATTGCAACCATGTAAAATAATCAAATTAATCAAACATTTCTAAAACTGAAAACAAATTTCCAGTTTTAATGTGAAAATGAAAATGTTATAAAAGCTAAATGTATTACAACTAGAGTGTTTTTATTTTAGAGTCAAGAAAACATTAATTGACAGGACCAAAGACGTATCACCTAATCTGTGAGTCACACCACCTCCCCCTATGATTAGAATTGATGTCGTCCCCATCTCTTCGACAAGGCCATCTCAGATTTATTGAGTGACAGAAAATAGTGAGAAATTAGTGAGAGGGCAGGAGAAGAGGGAAGGACTAAACCTGGGTTGCTTCTAGGGAGGCTTCATTCTGGAATGTATTTTGATGAGAGCGAGAGAGCAAGCAAGAGCACTGCATGTGCATGCGTATGTGAGTGGATGTGAGCATGCACGTGAGTGTGTATGATCCTGGACTGCCTTGTTCTCTCTCTGCTCATATCTAAAGAAAATTGTATTGTATTGAAAGAGAATGTATATTGTATATTGTATTGAAAGAGAATCAGTGATGATGAACCAACCGCGGCAGGTGGTGTGTGTGTGTGTGTGTGTGTGTGTGTGTGTGTGTGTGTGTGTGTGTGTGTGTGTGTGTGTGTGTGTGTGTGTGTGTGTGTGTGTGTGTGTGTGTGTGTGTGAGATCTCAGCTGACAATAACAAAGTTCCTCCAACACATGGCACTATAGGCCATGTATCACACACACACACACACACACACACACACACACACACACACACACACCTTGGTAGTACATTGTTTGTGACTGATGAAGGCTACTGTACTGTGGTCTTGTCCGGATGACTGTAGAGACCAATGTGGTAATGATGATGCACAATTTGGGCCTTTACTCGAGGGGGAGGCCATCTTTCTTCTTTGTCTTTTAACCAGACAATGTCCTGTACTATTCTTGTCCCTGGCAGGATTCATCCCACACTTATGTCTTTGGTAGGAAGTGATACAACGATTTCTGAGCACCAATGGGATATGTATTGGGATTCTGTCAATATTTAGTC
This sequence comes from Micromesistius poutassou, assembly GCF_964030765.1. NCBI lineage: Eukaryota > Metazoa > Chordata > Actinopteri > Gadiformes > Gadidae > Micromesistius > Micromesistius poutassou. The sequence goes on along the minus strand of NC_140281.1, from coordinate 15,290,009 downwards.
TCTGAAAATTGCGATACCAGGCAAAGATTTTTTGCATGGGTTTAACGTAGGATTTAACATATGGTTTAACAAATGGGTTTAAGGAATGGGTTTAAGGAATGGGTAAAATTAATGGTTTAACAAATGGGTTTAAGGAACGGGTATAAGGAATGGGTAAAAAGAATGGTTTAACAAATGGGTTTAAGGAACGGGTATAAGGAATGGGTCAAAAGAATGGTTTAACAAATGGGTTTAAGGAACGGGTATAAGGAATGGGTCAAAAGAATGGTTTAACAAATGGGTGTAACGTTGGCGCTCTACATGTCCATCTGTGTCCTCCATAAATATTAAGGTGGCTGACCAGGACAAAACATTGTGGATGCAAATCAACTTTTGCTGAATACACTACATCGCTTTTTGTAGGAACATACCATCAATGTTTTTCCACTAAGATTACATCAACGTTTCTGCCGGACGTTTAGTATTTATTTTAGTTAATCATTTTCTTGAGGCAACATGGAGATTCAATCAATTTGTAGACAAAGACTCCCGGTCCTCGCATGAATAGATTTCTACCCCCACACCTAGTCTTTGGTTGATGTGCATGGCGCTCCACTTACCTTGAGTGACAAAGTAAATGCAATGCTGGCTCCAACAGTCAGCTCTGCAACTGCAGAAAACACAATTTCCAATGCCTCATACCTACTTCCCACAAGCGGTATTTGTCAGTCAACAGTCCCCTGATGAAACACTCATACAGACACCAGCAAGATGAAGAAGCGCAGGAGAACAACAAGAACAATGACAAGGAGAATCATTTTCTGATGAGGAATCTGACAAATGGATCCCTTCCTCTCCCTCGTCACTATCTGCACGTCCAGGGGCTCTGCCTCGTGAGATGAGAACACTTGGGAACCTGGTGACAGTGAGGAGGACTAAGGAGGAGATCCAGGACCACTAGAGCCTCCTCACAGCTGCAGGAGGCTGCTGGAGGAGGAGGAGGAGGAGAAGGAGCACTACCTCCCTCCTGCCTGCTCTTTCTGTTCCCTCAGGGTGCGCTCCCATAGCCTTCGTCTTCCTGGACTTACCCACAAGGTTGACCGATGCCAGGGCGTGTCCACCGTGACGCAGCATCCTACACGTCATCGTCTCTGGGGACGCAGCTCCGAGATCCCCTGCCATGTTAGCCTGGGGCCCCAGTGACTGTGTGTGGCCATGGGGAGGCCTGGCAGGGGTCCTGGTGTTGGAGAGGCTGTGTACTGGCAGAGGAAGACACTCAGTGGCGTTGCTACCTGCTTCATCACGCGGGCTAGCCAGGGGCAGAGAGCTGAGAGAGAGGTGGCAGGCAGGCAGAAGGGCTGCACCTCCCTCTCTAGCTTCTGCACTTGACGCATCACAACACCCTGTGTTATACACACACACACACACACACACACACACACTAACTTTCTGCTAAATTCAAGCAGACCTCCTACCAGGGTGACTGCACTACATTTGGTGCCACAGTGGGCTAATAAAACCTATATAAACATATAACACGTATGCTGGGCTATATCCAAAAATAATTTTAGCCTTCTTGTTGTAGAGCTCTTTTTGTGAGGGCATTGAGGGTAAACCCAGACCAATAAAAACACATACAATATATACAGGCCCGGGGGACCAGTACACTGAGGGCCCGGCGGACCGATAAACACCAAAGAAAATGGGATTCACTCATTTGTTGATCACGTCCAACCCGCGCTGCATTTCCGTTCAGTTGTCCAATCACCGTGTGGTAATTGGACCGTGCACCGTCCGTCCAGTTTATTCCTGCGTAATGAGCAGTCGTGAAGTAGTCCTTTTCGGAGCGCTTTAGTCCATCATCCTATGACCCGTTGTTTTTGGTCATGAATCCATCATAACTGCTGTGATGGAGGAGGGCAGCCGGTGTTAGACCGAATTCTGCGACCCACCGAAAAGTGTGACCCCAGGGGGCGGGTCTTTCTTTTCTTGATACAAACGTTAATTCTAAACAGCCTTTTACACAGTAGCCTATAATAGGAAATGCTCAAAGGTAAATCTATGTAATTAAAGACTGACTGTAGCTTTTAATGGGGAAAGAAGCAACGGTGATGGACCGTACTAAACGCCCTATCCTTTGTGTGGGTCTGTAAAATGCTAATCAAATCAAATCTATTTATTAAGCACATTTAATAACAGGGGTTGGGGGGTGGGGAGATCTTATGTTTTATTTATGTTTTTATTATAATACACACCGTTTTTTCGACTTCATGCCTGTCTATTTCAAACTCGTGCTGCGTGCATGTTGCAGAAAATGTGCAACAGCACCCCCTGGGGTCACACTTTTCGGTGGGTCAGAATTCGGTGTAACACCTGGCACTAGACCACATCGCCAGCTGTCTAAACACTCTGTACTTTCTTATTCTTAATGTTTCTGAGTCACACTCTGATCCCACTGAAAACACTACGGAGGAACGACAAAGTGGTGTTTTACATACTTTCCGTGGTCTGAACGGTTTCCTGAAGACATGCCCATGATCCGCACCACACAAATGTCTTTATCCCCGCCGCTGGGTCACTTTGTTTATCCGGGGAGAAACAAACTGTGTGATGATAAACGCTTGACTTCAAACATGGTTGGCTGGTCTCTTCGTCAGAAATGTTCAATGTGTGCCTTTTAGTCGGAAGAAGTTTGACACCAAACAATCATGTTAGGAAATTGTCTGAAGGCTTGCGACGTATGATACATTCTATAGGTCTCATTCATTCAGAACGTTTTTATTCAGTCACAAGTTGGCCTAATATTCTTTTTCTCTTTACCTAACGGAGACACCTCGATGCTGTCAGATACGGAACCAATCAGACAATTTAAACATTTTATTTATCTCACACTTTTCGTGGAATGAATAGCAATAGAAAGGGTTCAACAAGGGATAGAACTCCCGAGAAAAATACTTTGAATAACCTCAATCACAGAAATACATTTGACTGGTAGAATTTAATTAATGTCTGTTTCATTTTAGAAATCTGTGATTTCTTATCTGTGAGCATACATTTACAATTCTAGGACCTGGTATAAACTCTGAGCTGACTCCTGAATACCACAACCAGGGAACCGCTATCTAACCCGTGCTGACTTCAGTGTGGAAGCCATGCCCACCTGTTGTGGCCACCACACCTATAATATCTAACCTTTTATACAGCCTTTAATGCGACATAGAATACACCTTAAAAATGTATCAAATCAAATATAACTTTATTTATTGAATATTTTTCATGGAAAAACATCTATAAAAAGGGTTCATTAACGGAAGGAACATAACAAGAATAAATTCATTTTAATTAACCTGAATAACAGAAATACATTTGACTTGTATAATTAAATGAATCTCATTTTAGAAAGGTCATGTCTTTATTTGTATATGGATAAAATGATGCGATTCAGATCTTGTTATAAACCTTAAGCTATATTGACTCCTGTGTGTGGAGTAAAATGAACTGCACTCTGGCCTTTAGTTTATGTCCACCTCTTGATAAATAAAGTCTGCATATCAACATATGGTAGCTGTGACACTGCAGGAGAATTACACAAAGCTAGTGCTCTGCACTTGTTTCTATGATCATCCTTACTGTGCCGACAGTGATATATTGTTGTTTTTCTTTCCTCTGACAAATGTACTTATTCTAAGTTGCTTTGGATAAAAGTGTCTGCTGAATGCCCTAAATGGTAATGTAAATTACAAATGATTTAGAATTATTATTCAGTTTATATTTTTTACTTTCACTTCAGAGAAAATCACTTTCTTTCATTTCATGTTCCCCCCCCCCCCCCCCCGCCTCCCCAAACGCACACACACACACACACACACACACACACACACACACACACACACACACACACACACAAAACATGTCATCATTGAGTGTCAAAATAACAACCTCAACAGCAGCACCATCAGTAATATATAAAGTAATATATAAATAATATAAAAGTATAGAAAACTTTCTTAACAGCAGCATTACAATATATAACTGCAGGCTCCAAAGATGAACGAAAATAAAATATTTCACAAACACTATGCAGAACTGTAATGGTTGGATAGTGTGCAGCAATACTAAATTGCGTGTGCATTCTCAGCAGCTGCAGGAGGCTTTACAAAGGTGCACAATGACTTTTCCTGGCAGCAAAATCGCTAATCAAGTGTGCCACTTAAGCGTCCTTGTCCCATTATTGACCGTAGATATGTTTTAATGAGTTTCAGTTTAGAAAAACTGTGGGGGAACTCTTTTTATATATTAGGTAAAAACATTTAATTTGCCTGAATTGAGTGATAGGGTACACAATTAAGAAAAAACAACGGTGGGCCTGTTAATAACAAATTTAGATATTTTTTGTAATGTAATAATAATTATCATGACTTTTTTAGCAACCTTAATTTTGGGGGGCCCCACCAGGTACTTGGGGCCCTACACGCTCTGCGTACTCTGCGTATGGGGAGCGGCGGCCCTGGTTCTATGCTATAGCTTTTCCCTCTACTGGGGTATCAAGGAGCAAGGAGCTGTTTACCATGGGAGCAAGAGGAGGTGTTCAGTATGGGAGCGAGAGGAGGTGTTTAGTATGGGAAATAGAGGATGTCAAAATGGCCAAAGCAAACCACCAACACGCCTCCATCCCCGCTCTCCCAGCAGCCAGCATAATTAGATCATTGTGTTCGGGGCTCTCAAATGAGTTTCCTCAACAGAGGAAAACCAACAGCCCTCAAGTCACTCTGGTCTTTGTCTCCATGATGGTCTCCTCCGCTCCTCCTTCATCTCCAAGGAGACCTCAGGGACAGCACCACAGACCAGCCCGCTCTCCCCAGACCACAGAGGAACTACCAGAGGAACCGGTTCACCACACGGATCCATGGAGCACACCACATGCAGGAATAGTACCAGGGCTTTCTCATCCCACAGACACCGTAGACGGAGTCCACACTCCCTACCGCTCCTCTCCTTCCAACACTATCACAGAGCTTGTATGCCATTCTTTTATGTCATACCCATATTTACTTTTGGGTGCTTTAGCTTTTTGGTTATTTTTTGTTTATCATCACCACTGTGTGCTTTTATAGGTATAGATGGCATTGCTCTGTCATCAGAATGTATAGAGAATCCATATTACCCTTTGTTATTCTGCATGTTTGATAGTTAACAGTTTGACTTCACAGGCTACCTACTCTAGCCTTCATCCATCAATCAATCCAACTTTATTCAGCCTACATTGTGCTTTTTTGTGTAAATCTGAAATCCAGAGCGCTTACCAAGGTAAACAGCGCAACAGGAATGACATTTGAGAGGTCCACTTTAAGCAAGAAATACATACCTTACTTGGTTAAAGGGGAGTTTCAGCTCAAACGTATGTTTTAACATTTAGTTGTCTCAGTGGAATGTTTTTTGTTAGCTACCCAGGGTACAGCAGGCCCTATTGTGCAGCTCTATTGATGCATGTGAACAGGTCTAATTGGTCCGGAATTGTATGAACCATTTCCATTTATTTTCTTTGAACCGTTAACCCACAGAGACAGGGCAAGCTAATCAGAATTAATTACAGTGGATTTCCATTTGGCTTCTCATAATCGACCTCCTCTCTGGCTGTCAGAATGAAAAACATGCCGATATAAAAGCACTTAGGATGGCTGATTTGCATTTCCAGACCCATTTTGAATGTCAGTTATAACAAGCTGGATTGTGATGGGTTAGAATAGAGTCGATTAAAGCAGTAGTGTTTATTCCTGAGTCTATCTCATCTTAGTTAGAAAAGCCATCAAAGGCCGGCTAGACTGTTTCTTTTTACTTTTCAAGAAAATGCGAGGTTTATTCTCCTAAATGTACCTTTTGTTGTTATTGAAAATGAATCAGGATATTCATTTGAAATTATCATTTTGTATCCTAAATTAAATTGGGAGACTAGGTATTGTAAAAATAATGTGTTTGGTTTCTATAGATGGCCATGATTGGTCTCCTGGCTTGCTGTCTCTGGTCTCTAGGTGGGAGTCCAGGGAGGTGTGGGTGACCAGGATGGAGTAGTTTGTCTCCACCACCACTGTGTACAAGAAACCCCAGCTCATGAATACCACACCCCATAGTCTTGGTTATTATTTGTAATAGATTACTAAAGAACAAGACCCAGCCTGGGAGCAGAGACTAGCACTCACTCACCACCATGTGTTCTGTGACTGTGGAGAACAGACACAGCTCCTTTAATTTCATTACACTTGCCCAGTCTTTACAGGCACCAAGATATCAACATGATCTTGGTGTCAGGAGACACTGTGTGGCATAAAGAAGTGTTGGAAGGAGCGCTATGGAGTGTGGACTCCGTCTACAGCGTCTGTGGGATGAGAAAGCCCTGGTACTATTCCTGCATGTGGTGTGCTCCATGGATCCGTGTGGTGAACCAGTTCCTCTGGTAGTTCCTCTGTGGTCTGGGGAGAGCGGGCTGGTCTGTGATGCTGTCCCTGAGGTCTCTTTGGAGATGAAGGAGGAGCGGAGGAGCCCGTATTGGAGACAAGGACCAGAGTGACTTCAGGGCTGTTGGTTTGCCTCTGTTGAGGAAACTCATCTGAGAGCCCTGTGCACAACAATCTAATTATGCTCGCTGCTGGGATAGCTGGTTCAGAGGCGTGTAAGTGGTTTGTTTTGGCCATTTTAGGCACTCAATCTTTCCCATACTAAACACCTCCTCTCTGTCCCATACGATCTCGTAGCTCCTCAAGCCGAGCAGTTACACCAGTGGGGGGGAACTCATCCTAACAGAGCGTGGGTTCCAAACCTCTCTGGGGCGAAGGGAAACCAACCACTCTAACCACATTCTAATGGCACACAAACTTCAATCAATATGTCACACATGTTGCATATGTGGCCTGATATCCACTCCCATATCATCAAATACATTTGGTGAGAAACCAATCAAATATATGTAAATACGATTCGACATGCAAACAGATGGCTGCTGTGACCGGCATGTTTAAGGCTGAAGCGTGCCACATAGTTAATAGATTTGAATAAACATTTGGATGCATTTTCATGGACTAATTTTCTGTTCATAGGGGTGTTGCTCATGGCATGTCAAAATCAACATATCCATTTTGTCCATTCACTGTTGTTGCTGTAACCTATGTCAGGAATATGGATCAAACCCCCAAAATGCCACCTAACCCTACCTCCAGGCACTCCGGTGGGGAACCCTAGGCATATACGATATTATGGGGGGTTATATGACGGCATCATCAGCCGGCTGAAGTGTCCTTAGGCGTATTCATGGGCTTCTTTAATGAATAATTAAATTATTAATCAGAAATCTTATGAATGGGTTATGGTAACATCCAGAAAAAGCAAATGGATCCCGACTGCCTTTTTGCCAATCAGGCCTCAGGCTGCTGTCCAGTTGACCAGATGAGGCGTCTGTTTAGCCCCAGAGGCCACTTTGATAGGCTTGGTGTTAATTGATGCTTCAACAGACCCAGCTCTTCTACTTGCTGGAGGCCACCAGTAACTAGGCTGCGGACCATTTTCCTTCTGCTCCACATGCTGATTGACACAAAGGAGTCAATGTGTCAAGGTTTATAACAACATCTGAATCGTATCATTTTATTCGTATACAAATAAAGACATTGTATACTTTATTTATACTTTATTTGTATACATTCGTATACAAATAAAGACATCATATATATATATATATATATATATTTTTTTTTTTTAAATTTTATTACTTCAACGACAGGGTTGTTGAAAGCATTTCATATTTTCAAAGTGTAGTCTATGTCGCATTATAGGCTGTATATTATAAGGTAAGATAATATAGGTGAGGTGGAAGCAACAGGTGGGCAATGCTTCTACACTGAGGTCAGCACGGGTTGGTTCCCCGGTTGTTCAGTGGTTGTGGTATTCAGGAGTCAGCTCAGAGTTTATACCAGGTCATAGAATTGTAAATGTAATCTCACAGATAACAAATCAGATTTCTAAAATGAAACAGACATTAATTAAGTTCTACTAGTCAAATGTATTTCTGTGATTGAGATTATTCAAAGTATTTTTCTTGTGGAGTTCTATCCCTTGATACAGGGCACTGTTTGCCAAATCCAGCCGACACAAAGACAGCTTCTTTCCCCAAGCAGTCACTCTGTTGAATACTCTGAAATAGCCCCCACCCTTTCACTGATCATAGTCCACCATAGACTGTTCTGCTTATCTACCTCATGTATATTTAAATTGTACAATTCCAATTGTGATTTATATATTGCCATTGCACTGAACTGCCTTGCACATTATTTATATTTAAATCTTTGACCATATATATTTATATTTTAATCTGACATTGCACCATTTCTTCCCTCTTTATTGTTATTGTATATTCTTTTTTGTAAATTTGCATATTCTATGCTATTGTCATACTGTACACTTAACAGGATATTTATATTTGTACTGTTCTTTCTGTTTGTGGCGGGACTCTATAAAAACTCAATATAAAGGGGAGGGAAGGTAACTAAAGAGGGACCGACAACGCCACCTGGGGAATTGCACCCCAGGAAATAAAACAAAGAAAATTAAACTATTACGATACAGAAATTATAAGGACACAGGTTCGAAAATCTAAAAGAGGCAGAGACGATATATATATATATATATATATAATGTTTATTTTAATACAATAATGATGGAATGATGAAACACTAAATAAGAACTGGAGTAAAACCAAACTAAACCAAACAAAACAAAGGTTATGCAAACCAACAACCCAATTGCCAAAAACAATGAAACAGAATAGGGGAAATAACACAACGCAAACTTAACCAAAGCAAACAAAAGAAAATATCAAAACAAAACCAAAACAAAACCAAAACAGAACCAAAACAGAACAGCAGCAGGAGATCCTAAAAACAAGAAACACAAATTAATAAAAGGGAAAATTGTAACTGAAAACTGTTAAAAAGAGGGGACCCAACTCACCACCCTGGTAGGCAACCAGCAGAGGTCGAGTTCTGCCATCTTGGCCCTTTTTATAATGCACCTGGGTGCAGGGGGGAGGAGCTAAGAAAGGCTGTGTTCGCAACCCCTACTGAGGTTCACTACATGTTTATTTAATTTTTTTTTTTTTAATGTAAACAATAGGTTATATGAGTGCTGTACTTGAGAGCAAAGGGTTAACCAAAGTCAAATTCTTTGTTTGTTTATGCAAACCTGGCCAATAAGCGTTAGGGTTAGCTGATTCTGATTCTGATTGCTGAACCAGTTCTATTGCTATTCATTCCACAAAATAAAATGTTATTTGATGACCTAAACAGGAGGGTTGAGGCTTCAAAGCCTTTTTATTTTATTTTATATGTAATACAGTGCAGTACATTGGGTTATGGTTGATAGATTAGATAGTATATGCGAGATGGCTGCAACAGGTGGGTGACAGGTGGGTGTGGTTCCGTATCTGACAGCATTGATGCGTCTCCCATTTAGGTAAAGAGAATTAGGCCAACTTGTTGTGACGGAATAAAAATGTTCTGAATGAATGAGATCTACTGAATGTATCATACGTCACAAGCCTTCAGGCAATTTCCTAACATGATTGTTTGGTGTAAAACTTCTTCAGACTAAAAGGCACACATTGAACATTTCTGACGAAGAGACCAGCCAAGTCAAGCGTTTATCATTACAGTTTGTTTCTCCCCGGATAAACAAAGTGACCCGGCAGCGGAGATAAAGACATCGGATCATGGGCATGTCTTCAGGAAACTGTTAAGACCACGGAAAGTATGTAAAACACCACTTTGTCGTTACTCCGTAGTGTTTTCAGTGGGATCAGCGTGTGACTCAGAAACGTTAAGAAAGTGAAAAAGAGTGTTTAGACAGCTGGCGATGTGGTCTAGTGCTGCCCTCTAACCCTATGATGGATTTCATGAGCAAAAACAACGGGTCATAGGATGATGGACTAAAGCACTCCGAAAAGGACTACTTCATGACTGCTCATTACGCAGGAATAAACTGGACAACAACTGAGGCCTGAGGACCGCACGGTGATTGGACAATTGAACGGAAATGCAGTGCGGGTTGGACATTATCGACAAATGAGTGATGGTATGGGGAAATCCCCCAGCTTTCTTGCGGCATTTCTCGGAGGCACACCCCCTTTTGGTCAGCGTGCAATACAATGTAAAGGTGTGTTGTTCTTTTTCAAGTTGGTTTGCTAAAGAGGCTAATGTAGCCAACAATAACAATGACTAGCCAATGACATGACACGATCACAAAGACAAACGGGAACGCTATAAGTGCTATGAAACAGGAAATGACATCACAAGAGCAACTCGGAAGGCTGGTGTCCGAGGCATCTGGAACACACCAGTCTCATTTTCTTTGGTGTATATTGGTTCACCGGGGCCCTCTGTGTTATGGTCCGCAGGGCCCTCAGTGTACTGTGCTGTGTTCCAATATCCTTCCAATATACTTCCATTAATACACTTATACGTAGTACACTATCCGCACTCACTAAGTGCGCTGATTTTCAGATGTCAGTGTCATTCTAAATCGAATACTCCATGGTACACTAACCAGAAATTACAATCGCGACTGCCGCCGCGGCTCCTCCCCCGCAATATACATCCCGCTTTGAACGGTGAACTCTTTACGCATAGTAGCTATAAAAAGCTATAAAAGCTATAAAAACTACAAAATGACTCCATTAATGCAGGCTATGTGGAAAACGTGCCGACGTTGGCTCAGCCTAGCACCGACTCTTCCGCTACGTAGCTAAGATGGCTGCCGTTGAGTACGAAAAGTGTGCATCGATCCACACTCGGTTTGACCAATTTGAGTACACCATCCGGGTCCTTTCAGTACACTTCTTTTTGCCCCGATTTGAATTAGAATGCCCTACGTACTCAACAGTGGCGGATTTAGCAAATTGGGGGCCCAAGGCGAAGATATGTATGGGGCCCACCTCATCCGATCTTTAAAAGAGAACAGAGAAAAAAAATGTACTGACTGAATGGTGGATAGGCAGGTAAAGCTAATCTACGTGGAAGTAAAGGTTGGAGATGAGAAAAAAAATCGTCCCCTTTAAACCCTGCATACACTTCTTTACTCCAAAATGAAGATGGAAAGCAGAGAACACACAAAGTGTAGCACTACACAAACTAATAGTCACGATGGAACCCATCAGAGAATAAGGTTTCAGATAACACCCGTCTTTGCCAAAATGCCAGGAAAACCAGCACTGTTTATTATTTTTTTAAAGATCAAATCAGTATCAATATAACTGCAAGACAAGTAGTTATGGTAAACCCCCACAAACAGTCAGGACCTTTTATGACTCTGTGGTGGCATCAGCCATCTTTTTTGGTGTGGTGTGCTGGATAATATTGCCAAGAGGAATAATTGACTTTGTATGTGTGAGGTTGCAATTGGTATTTCACTTGAGATTGAACATTTAAAACAAACCTATATATATATTTAAAAAAAAAGAAAAAGAGAAGAGAGAAAGAGAGAGAGAAAAGATAGATTGTTCTCCACATCACACGCTTCTGACACAGAGTCCTACTTATTGACATCTTCTCACAGGTCTTCACAGGTCACCTAGCGCCTAGCTAGCTGCTGCTGCTGTAGCGGCATGTTCAACGCTTTGGACGTTGTTGTTCCTGTCTGTATCCCCAACAATAGCCGTAAAAAAGTGTGTCATCTTTGGCAGCGTTGCCAAATACTTATCAGCGTTTTTTCGCTTTTTACTTTTACTTGAGCCGCTTGGGTAACTTTATTTCCTAACCCTTTATTTTATTTGTTCGTGTTTAGACTCGTCTTGCTTCGTCTCTGTTTATGTACTTAAAAAAAGAAAGGCCAAAAGAGGGGCCATAGTAGGCCCCCCTACTATGGGGACCCCAAGCGGCCGCCTACCTATGCCTCTATGGTAAGACCGCCACTGGTACTCAAACTAAGTATAGTGAGCCCTCAGTGTAACGGTCCGCCGGGCCCTCAGTGTAACGGTCCGCCGGGCCCTCAGTGTAACGGTCCGCCGGGCCCTCAGTGTAACGGTCCGCCGGGCCCTCAGTGTATTGGTCCACGGGGCCCTGAGTGTATTGGTCCATGGGCCCTCAGTGTACTGGTCTGCCGGGCCCTCAGTGTATTGGTCCACGGGGCCCTGAGTGTAACGGTCCGCCGGGCCCTCAGTGTATTGGTCTGCCGGGCCCTCAGTGTATTGGTCCATGGGCCCTCAGTGTATTGGTCCATGGGCCCTCAGTGTACTGGTCTGCCGGGCCCTCAGTGTATTGGTCTGCCGGGCCCTCAGTGTATTGGTCCATGGGCCCTCAGTGTACTGGTCCGCCGGGCCCTCAGTGTACTGGTCCGCCAGGCCTGTATATATTGTATGTGTTTTTATTGGTCCTGGTTTGCCTTCAATGTATTGGGGCTCGCTGTGGCCATTGTGTCTGCTGGTCCATAGGCACAAAAAGAGCTCTACAACAACAAGGCTAAAATTATTTTTGGATATAGCCCAGTATACGTGTTATATGTTTATTTAGGTTTTATTAGCCCACTGTGGCACCAAATGTAGTGCAGTCGCCCTGGTACAAAGTTACAAAAGCACAAAGTTAGTGTGTGTGTGTGTGTGCATGTGTGTGTGTATAACACAGGGTGTTGTGATGCGTCTAGTGCAGAAGCTAGAGAGGGAGGTGCAGCCCTTCTGCCTGCCTGCCACCTCTCTCTCAGCTCTCTGCCCCTGGCTAGCCCGCGTGATGAAGCAGGAAGCGACGCCACTGAGTGTCTTCCTCTGCCAGTACACAGCCTCTCCAACACCAGGACCCCTGCCAGGCCTCCCCATGGCCACACACAGTCACTGGGGCCCCGGGCCCCAGGCTAACATGTCAGGGGATCTCAGAGCTGCGGTGGTCCTGTGAGACGATGACGTGTAGGGGGCCGCGTCACAGTGGACACGCCCTGGCATCGGTCAACCCCTGTCCCGCTGCCTTGTAGGTAAGTCCAGGAAGATGAAGGCTAGGGGAGCGCACCCTGAGAGAAAAGCAGGAGCAGGCAGGAGGGAGGTAGTGCTCTTCCTCCTCCTCCTCCAGCAGCCTCCTGCAGCTGTGAGGAGGCTCTAGTCGGCCTGGCTCTCCTCCTTAGTCCTCCTCACTGTAACAAGGTTCCCAGGGGTTCTCATCTCACAAGGCAGAGCGCCAGAATGAAGGACTGGGATGTACTAGACGTATACTGTATGTCATAGAAACGTATGCTTTAAAAATGATCACAGTTCTGTAATTATTATAATAATGCAAATAAACATTTTTTTATCGTTAAAGTTTTCTTCTTGTCTTTTATTTTAATATGTCTGTTACTTTCTGCAGCCTTCCTCTGCCTTGTCTGTGGCTCACAGTGTGCATCATCACATTAGATTATACAGTCACCAGAAGACCCACAGGCGGTGGCAGAAGTTATCATCGGCCACAAAAGATGGACTACCTTAAGCAAGTGTGTGCGTGTGCATGTGTGTGGTGATGATGCATGGCCTGCAGTCCAACGCCAGGAAAGGAAAGGAACTTTGTTTCCGTCAGCAGAGAACCTTCATGTGACCTAGACACGGACACAGGCCTAGGGTACCTATCGTACCTTATCTTTAATCGAGTCATTAGGACCTGATGAATATGAGCAACTCTGCTATCTGTTTGCCATCGTCGGAGAGGATCAGTCGAGCAGTTTGTTAGCGAGGCAATCAGGATTCCTTCATATTGGCTCTCTGCACACTCTCACATGCACTCTCGCGTGCACACTTTCATGCAGTATTCATCCAATCAGTGCAGGCTGCTTCCAGACAAGCTGTCCTGGTCGGGGGTCTTCACCTCCCCCCCCCCCCTCTCTCTCTCTCTCTCCCTTTTATCCCTCCTTCCTCGCTATTCAAAATACATACTCAATTAAAAGCCCCCCCACTATGAGCAACCAAGAGTTGATGGAAAATAAACACTGTTACTCTTGAACACATTTTGTTTTAGTAAAGAGCACACATTTATTACAAACGATTTTAGTAATGTTAGTTTTATTGCAATTTTTAAATGGTTGCAGTCCTTTTAAGATCCACAAATCACATTTCAGGATTAATTTTCAGAGTTGGTGAACAATAAATGAGAAGTGATATAAAGAGCAGTAGCAGCTGCCGTAGTAATGTAATGTGTTCTGAACTCTGGCCTGAGGCCTCTGATTCAAGACCTCTGGTGGTAATGTAATGTGTTCTGATCAAGGACCTGTGGTAGTAATGTTATGTTATGCAATGTGTTCTGACCTCAGGCATAGGGTCTCTGATTCAGGACCTGTGGTACTAGTAATGTAATGTGTTCTGATCTGGTGGCAGTCTCAATTTCCGTAGAGAAAAGGTGTCCCCAGAATCCCTATTGCTATGAAAGAAGGAGAGGGTTAGAAAAAAAACCCTCTATCTATTTAGATAGAGCCATAGATTCTTTTGTAATTCCCTTTATTAATTTTATTAATTTTATTAATTCCCTAATTAAGAATATTCAAAGAAATCGAAAATAAATGTTATTATATAACATTTATTTAAGTTATTTGATTTCTCTAGTAATCCTTCCTATATTACTATCACTTGCGTGGGGATAGAACCCCGGACGACCAGGTGCAAGTCCGACACTTTAACTCGAGACTATCTCCCTGCTTTTAAATCCATGGTCAATATTAAATTAAAATATGTTACGCTTAATACTACTTATGCATTCAACAGATCACCGATTTTTGTGCCAGGCAGCCTCCCTGTTTCTATTAATGGTTACGGTGTTCCCTTTTTGAGTTATTATATGCGTGTACTCCTCATAGACCTCCACAAGCAGCTTCTGTTCGCCGCTGGAAAAGATCCCGCTCGGTCCTTTTCGGACATTTCATCCATGATTCGACATTCACGGTTCTGGGCTGGTTACATATCTCGTGAACGCGCGTAATCCACGATAACGTGAGCCTGGTTTGAACTAACCTGAGCCAGGCGCGGCTGAACTGCGTTGATGGAACGGCTTTAGCCTCAAGTGGAAGTTGGCGCTAGTTCTAACCAGGCTTAATCAACTAATCGCCGCTTTCATTAGCGACTTTGATGGAATACCCCCCTGGAGGGAGAATCTGACTGCTGATTGATTGATCCTGGATCAGAAGAGTGTACAGACTACAAGGAAATAGACACCAGTACTACACAGCCACTTTATTAGCCATCAGACTAGTCGTTAGACTTATACTGCTGTATCATGTTTCCAACTTTGCCACTTTGATAATTTTTCCAGCAGTTCCGTGTTTTTTCAGCACTTTGTTGAGCTGTTCTCTGTACTCTGTAGCTCTGAGATGTAATTATGAATCACTTTAAGACTATTAAATAAATCATGGATTCTACACAATTTTACCCTCTCTGTCCAGTTCATTTATTTAGAAATGTGCTTGTGCAGAATGTATTATTTCCTAGATATTGCAATTTGGATTATATGCCTTGATAATTCTCAGCCTCACTGGTTTTAAATGGCTTCGTACAGACTTTATTTATGTATGTACAGCCTCAGGTCCCATGTTCCTTATAATGGTCAACAAAAGTTTAGAGATGATTCTGCTAATCTGTCAACAACACATTTTTTTCTACTTCTGTCACTCAGTTTTGTCATCACATTTTTTTTTCCAGTGTGATTGTTTAATGTCTTGTCCTGGTAGAGGACATTCATCTATATTGTCAATGAGCAAGGCAGCAGTGAAGCCCTGTCAATATTTCCCCTCACATTCTGCAGCCCATAATAATCCCTTACGTTCTTCAACATAAACTCCTCATTACAATGTTCCAGGTCCCAGGCTCCATAATAATTATAGACAGGCAGACGGGAACGTACTGAATGAATGAGTTTGTTTGAGGAACATATTGTCATCTTCATAGCTGCATTCATTGCTCAAGAAAATGTTATAGTTTGTATACATTCTGGATTTCCACCAATTTTACAGAACCTCTGTGTAGTTTGTCTATTTGTGTAGCTGATCTGTCTGGGTGAAGCTGGTCCGTCAATGGGTGTAGCTGGTTTGTTTGGGTGTCTGCCAGTCTGCAGGTGGGCTGGTGTGGCGATGTGAATTAATGCAGATGTCTTCAAATGGGTGAGTTCATGTGAAGAACTGTGCTACACATTCGAATCAACAAGAGTGAATGTGAGTGAGCTGGAAAAGTTCACGATGATTCAACATTTGTAACTAAATTGTGATGTTACTTTGTCATGGTTTTCTGCGTAGTCCTGTATTTGTGATTTATAAATCTCCATAAGCAACTGGATTTAGATCATGTCACTTGGATTTCGATGTTTCCAACTGTCCAAGAAACTCGGGTAGTTAATCAATTTCTCAGTCGACCAGTCCAAGATAGTATTGATTTCTACTCGATTTCTACTAGATTTGTTTATTCATGAAACATAATAATAAAGTGCTAGTGAACCCCAAATCAACATTTTTTAGTTTTAAAGGTGTTTTATATGATCTTAGTAAAAGTAATTAAAGGTACACTTTGCATTTAGCTTTGTGTCATTAGAAACCCAGTCATATTTTTGAATTGTCCTGCATCATTCCCTAATTTTCCCCTGAGACGTGAGATATCTGTAACTACCTCTAACACGTCCTGCTTTAAATGACGTAAAAATTACGACTTTTGCGTCATTTAAAGCAGGAAGTGTATGAGGGGGGAGCTCTAAAAAACTACAAGCACTAATTCCAGTGGGTGGGACTTAGGGGTGTATGGTATAAACGTTATAGAGAGTACACTGGTGTGAATTTGCGCTACAGGATGGATTTTGACGTTACCGTGTGACCGGTGTGACCAGTAGATCACACAAGCACTAAAGAAGCAATCATGTAGTACCAGAGACGCAGTCGTTTATTTATAATACCATCCAGAGGCACACACAGCCTTAGGCCGTGTTCTATAATACATTCTATAACACTCCGGGAGCTCCGGCGGGAGACCTGTATCTAAATAATATAATATAATATATAGACATCTATAATATAATATATAATATCATGGTCAAAAGCTGTGTGCGCCTGGATGATATTATAAATAAACGACTGCATCGGGTTCTCCGACGTCTCTGGTCCTTCCACATCAATCTGAAGTTGCGGTTCAATCTGGACTTCAGAGAGTCAAAGCCAAAGTTGCTTTACCCAATTCCTTCTCCACCATGGCCGAGAATCAATACACGGCAGTGGCGATTTCTCTAAGACTGCAAGAGAAGCTCAGCTTCCCCTAAAATTTCCAAAATGAAATGGTCAAATATATACTGTTGTACTATATACTGTATAGGCCTACTAAAAATGCGTTAGAGCACGTCCATCTCCAAGACAAGTTTGTTCAGAATCAGCTGCTTAACGCAGGTCGACTGACTCGATTTTCTCGATTTCCTTCTCATACATTCCCGTAGGTCACAGTGCATTTGCCTGTTGAAGCTCAGTGTCCATCCACTTCAATGGGGCTGCATAGAACAGCTTTTTTTAGTGCGTCAAAAGTCGACGGTCATTGGATAATGCTGCGATTATGTCCCTCCCACGGAGGCTCAGCGTCTCTGGGGGTGAATGGAGGAGTAGGCTGGCCTGGGCTGGGCTGGGCTTCTGCGTGATGATCGGAGGGTCTGCAAAATACTGAGTTGCCGTTTGATTGACAGCGACTTTGAACTATAAAAAGTCGCCGGAGCTCTCTTCACTCCCATCGCGGATTTTGCAAGCGAGTCGAAAGACAGACTGCAACCTATTTCTTGATATTTGCTTGGCGAAATTGCTAGACAATTTTCATTGTACATTTCATAGACTTATTCACACAATTCCTTGCTTCAGTTTAACATAATTCCCACATTTCCTTGTTCAAGTTTAATATTGTTTTGGTAGTTGGCCATCACTTTGATTCAGGGAGCCTGAGGTCTGAACTTCAAGTCCTGTATTCAGATCAGGACTTGCAGGGTGACAGGGGAAAGCGTTGTGATTTATTGGTGTTCCTTAAAGACATGGAGTTGGACAGTGCAATGCCTCAGCTTTACAAACTGTTCTCATTAGTGGCAACAATTGGAGCTACATCTGCAGGTGTATAAAGGAGCTTCACCTGTTTAAAGCGGCTCAAGTCCTACACCCGTAACACAATGGGCCAAGGCCGTTTAAGCAGCCTAGCTCTGCTGGCCATTGAGAGGACACTGGAAAAGACAGCTAGTTGGTATGAAGCATATCCTTGAAAAGGAACAGAGAGGATAATTTACATATACATAAATTGACAATTTATATGATGTAGGCCGAAAATTAGCTTCCCCTCTTTGAAAGACCAGCAGCTGCCACTGATACACAGCTCTTATTTTGCACACCCGCACCTGCCCGTACCCGTGAATTACATTCCTCACCCGACCAGACCCGTTATAAATTGATAGACACCGGACCTGCAACCAAAGGAAAATTAGACACATTTGATGGAACGCCGGGGAATTACACTACCTGGTTTTGGCGTTGTGCTTTAGATTGCTGTGCAAAAAAACCACGTCCACTGTGGACGGTTTTAGTTGACTCCTCCGCTCCTGAATAAAATATCCAGCACCGAAGTCTCGCTCACCATCACAAAACCTGCGACTGACCCACGCTGTTCAGGTGTCCGACCTGCACCGGTGACCGTGTTCGACACAGTACATTATTTTTCACCCGTTTCATCCAAATTGTGCGGGTCACCGCAGGACTCCAGTGACGTACGAGAACCTGACGCAGTCTTTAATTCATAATATCATCCGAAGGCGCACACAGCTTTTGGCCTTGATATTATATATTATATTATATAGATACCTATATATTATATTATATTATATTATATATTATTATATTATTTCGATATGGAGCTCCGGGAGACAGCAAACGGCAACAATCACTTCTCCTCCTGCTGCATTCACTCTGGACTGCAGTGAGTGAACGCGGATTGGCTTTTATGTTACGCCCCTCAGGGAGTGAACGCTGATTGACATTGTGGGAGTTGTCGTCTTCAATCCAGAAGCGCCAAAAAGTCACTGTCTGCCTTATCTTGGTCAAGAAGGCACCAAATTCGAAATTGATGTTACTATTCAACTACATATATGACCCACTTTCAATACAGATTCGTCTCCACCGGTGAAATGCTCCTTTAATGCCATTTTGTGACTAACTAAAATCGGTAAGTGAAACCCAATGTTTTTGCCAGTCTTGACTTATCAGTTTGTGAACGGCATTGTGATGTTGTTGGTTGTGAGTGATGGTTAAACTTCTTGGTTTAACACCAAGGTTTATGGCACATTTAATATAATATATTAATATACAACATTGCTCATTCTAACCCCCACACACAATGATAGTAGTAACTTAAAAAGTATGATGTTGCCTTGGGTCATAACCATGGGGATAACACATCCTGGAAGTCATGGCCAAAACGCATTTTTTACATATCATGAATTCTGTATTCAAATTCAAGCCGAAACAGGGAGCTCAGCTAAACTTTGATAAAACATTCTCTCCAGTATTAGACCTATGAATGTGAAGTCGTCATGGCAACCAAGGACTACATGCAACTGAAGACCCTGAAAGTAATTAAAATGAAGTAGTCTAAATTCAATGAAGATTTCCTTGGATTAAATCCTTGCCTTGAAAACACAAGCTTCAATGTTTTAATAAAGACTAACATCCAAAAGCATTAATTCATTCTAGTATGGTCAATAGAACTGAATTAATTGCCAAAACATCTCTGATTGACAAAATGCTAAATTTATATTCCGATATTGGATTCAAGCCAATGAAAGAGTTGCAGTAGAAGGCTATCAGTCTTGATTAAACCCTCAACCACTCCATCTCAGTAAACACCATTAGAAGCTAGCCAGCGCTAGGCTAATCATCTTAAAAGCTACGCTGATCATCTCAATGGGGCATCCCATTGATTTCTTTAAGGAGGATGTTATCTGACAGCGATTGTCTCCATAAACAAAGAGCCTCTTAGAGGTTGAAAGGCTAACTCAAGAATGTCAATGTCACGATCAGCTCTTAATTCATTTTAACTGTTCGATGAATACAAGCTACAAGGATATACACACACACACACACACATACACACCAAGGCTTAAAACTAAGGCTGGACAAGTTAATGTGTTATCACATTAACTAATTAATTAATTAATTAATTATCACAGACGATTATTTTATCTTGCATTAACACAGTTTTTATTATTTATTTTATTATTGTAAAAGTCTGTTGCTCACTGGCTTTTATTTTGTAAAAGTCCATCTTGAGCGAGCCTAGTGTGTTTCTTACTGCTGCGCAAGACAGCTGTGGCGCACAGGAAACAGTCAGAAAATAATTGGAGGATAAACAAACATGGAGAAGGGTACGAACTTGATGTTAAAAGTGTTACAAATGTTATGGCACTTTCGTTCATATGGAAGTACACTAACAATAAAGTATATACTACTTTTGAATTCATTATTGGATTTTGCGTATATCAATGCGATTAATCATGATTAATCACAGGAACTCATGCGATTAACACGATTAAAACTTTTGTCCAGCCCTACTTAAAACACAAGTAACTAGCTCACTAAACACACCGAGGGATGAAACAGGATCATGATAGAGGAGAGAGAGACAAAGAGAAACAGAGGGTGAAATCATTGAGGTTTGAACACAGAGTTCCTATTATATTGTGTGCTGGAGCATGTTAGCTTGTCAGTTTACAACGACAGTGAATCTCTGGTAATTATGACACACTTGGTTGAGGCTTGCTAAGCCCTCTTTGGCTTCCCTACCGACACATGTACTTTATGTTAAACCAGATTTGTGAGTCTCTCTTTCTCTTTCCTACTTTCTTTTTACTTTTCTTCTCTCTTGCTCTAGCTCACTCACTCTCTCTGTCTCTCACCTCCCACTGTGAATTAAAGGTCATGTAGCACTAGCTGTTGAGGCTAACCGTAGCGTAGCTGCTAGTGAGCTGCTATGGTTTCATCCCAAGCCACAGGCTAAAGGTATTTTAAAACCAAAGCTTGTAAGACTGGGGACGGCTTGTAGCCATCGTTCCTACCATCAATCAAGACTTCAAGCTGCTCTCTGTCTTTACACTGCTGCCGTCACTTCTGTTCAACCTAATGTATGATAATTAGGTTATCCCCCCCCCGACTGAGTCAAGATTGGTTGGTTAAAAGGTTGAGTCCAGTCCCGCCCCTCGTCATACTCGTCATGGGTACACACTAAAGTCGACGATTCTTCAAATTTATAAAATGTGAGAGAACACACACCTGATAATAGATTAAGATACATTTAAATGTTTTGGTCATTTAGTGTGTGGAAGGAAACTATTTTTCCAGCACACCACACACTAACCGATTTAATTTCACAATAGCCCAGTACCAATTTTCAAAACCGGAAATCTCGCAAATTATTTTAGACAAACACAGTAGATGACAATCAGGAGGAACTAGATATTCAAGCTTTTGCAATCGAAAAAATAATTTAACTCTGCAAGCTGTTCCTCCCTTTTGAAAGACCACCCCAAGTTTGCTTTTGATGGCTTCTGTTATGATAACTTCATGAATTGGTATATAAACGTTAAGTCAGTCACGTTAGGTCGGTATAACATGAAGTCAGCGTGGCTCCCAATTGTCTATCGTCTTTTTCACATGACAAACAATTGCATGCGTCCTCTGCTGTCGTCGGGGTCCCCCCCAGTACGACGGAGCTTGCATCGATGTTTTGGTTCTGGAGGAGGTTGAGGTGGGAGGGAGTTGGAGATGGTGGGGTAGAGGCGGATGGGGTGAGGAGGGGGTTGAAGGTGGAAGAGATGAGAGGATGATTTGGGGAGGAGATGTGGTTGAGGCAGAGATGGAGGGTGAGGAGGAGGTGGGGTCCAGGACAGCTCAGGTGTCAGGGCTCCACCACTGGGACAGAGGAGGGTGGAGGTTTGGGGAGAGCGATGAATTATTTAAAACCACAGAGACAGCGATGACTTTGCTGTGACAGCAGAAAGAATTCTAGTTTAATACGATCTTCTTTCTTTATTTCCCTGAGTTAAATGTAAGTTGTTCTTTAAAATGGTAACACAGGAGTCTCCAGAATACATGAGCTCAACTCAATTCCTGCAGGCGGTCTACACTCCAGCCCTGCACTTTGTTCTGCACATTTATTTATGGCGTTTTCCCAAAGACCTTTATAAACGAAACAAGTTAACAGCTGGTATTCCACTGGCTGCATGTTTAATGTTAAACCAGCATCCATCAAACCATCGCTTCTCTGCTTCTCTCAACAATAAACTTTATCAAAAAGACATTAGGAAAAAACATAGATGGAAATAACAGCATTATTTTTTTCACGGTTTCAAATCAGTTTTACACCTGGAGAGGAAACTCATCTCTATCCCACTTTAGTCCTGGTGTTCACACTGGGCTTAAATGGACCTTTCTAGTTTCCCATGAGGCATTGCTTCCCCCGATATTGCTACCCTGGTCTTAACCTGAAAAGTAAGCTAACAATAATCATCTCTAACATAATACCTCAACCTAACCACCTCTAACCTGATGCATAAACTTGACCACCTCTAACCTAATACACAAACCTCACCATCACTGAACTAATACATAAACTTAACCAGCTCTATCTTAATGCCTTATCTCGATCATCTCTAACCTGATACCTAAACGTAACTATGCTTAATTCAATAGATTTGACCCCATGTGCTTATGCTCTACGTTCTCTCCCCCACTTTCCTCACTGTTCTTCTGGATGCTTTGTTATTTATTGTTGTTTTTGTGGGGCTATAATATTGGTTTCCATGGAGATTCACCATATGATGCAGAATCTGGCCATCTGGCACATACTGCCAGGGAGAGGAGAGGAGAGGAGGGAAGGAGGGAAGAGGGGAGGGGGAGAGGGTGCCGGGAGGAGGAGGAGAGTTAGAGATGAGACGGATGAAAGAGGGTGAGGGAGGAGGGTTGAGAAAGAGGGAGGTGATTTGGACAGGGAGAGGATAAAGGAGGGAGGAGGAGCGAGTGAGATTAGGGGGAGGCGGAGGAGAGAGGGAAATGAGAGAAATGAGGGGGAGGAGAGAGGAAGAGAGAAAGATGGATGGAGGAGGAGAGGGAAGTATTGTCTCACTCCAGACTGTCCATTTTCAAACAATAAGCGTTTCAATGACTGCTAAACATCTATCTTTTTTACTTCTAGATTAACATGTTTAATGCAGTAGGAAACAAATTGTGTTTTTTAGGTGTTTTGAATCAGCTTATAATATTGGTGGGTGGGCTTTAAAGG
This sequence comes from Micromesistius poutassou, assembly GCF_964030765.1. Lineage (NCBI taxonomy): Eukaryota > Metazoa > Chordata > Actinopteri > Gadiformes > Gadidae > Micromesistius > Micromesistius poutassou. The sequence goes on along the minus strand of NC_140281.1, from coordinate 15,266,725 downwards.
GGTGATAGTATACCACCAGGTGTGAGTGTGATTATCCATTACAATCCATATGAAAATCAGCCTTTACCTTTGTCACCTTAAACACAGTAAATTGCTGTGTGTAATGGCTATTCACACCCACACCTGGTGGCATAATATCACCCCTTTTAACTTGCAAATTCAGAAATTTTGGTTTACCATTTTAAAAGTATTATGAAGGTAAATAAAAGGTAGATAAAGAATACATTGGAACAAAGAATAAATGAATATATCTGATACCACAAACAAGCGTTCTCTTTTACCGGCAAGGGAGACAAGTAAAACGGGAAATAAACGTTGGGTAGAAAGGTTTTCTCTGGCCTGAAACCAAAACAGTAGGCCAAGAGTCTGAAGAGAGTGTGTCTGTGTGTGTGTGTGTCTGTGTGTGTGTGTGTCTGTGTATGTCTGTCTGTCTGTCACACTAGTGTGAACCATAACATGATCTTTACATAAGTTTCCAGTGGTGCTCACCAGCTCTTTTTCCAACAGAGCCATTAGTCAGCAGCTGACATCATTCAGTTCTTCTTTCTCAGAGTGGCTCCCGCCCTGATGTGTGTTTATTACTGCTGGAAACTGTGGTAAGACTTCAGACTCAACGCGTTGGATCAGGAAGAACAAGGACAGTTTCACTATAAAGGCTTTAATTCCCTGTGGGAGGGACTCTTCTGGAAGCTTCACAAGTGAAACGGAACAAGGACGGGACTCTCTAGTGAGTCTTATCAAGCTAAAATCAAGTTAAAATAACCCAAAGTCAAGTGTGAAAGGACGCATCATGAGGTTAATATACTGTACCTCTACTACTAAGAAAATGTATGGTTCCAAAACAGGCTGGGGCTCTCTCCCGAGAGCAACACAAATTAGATTATACCAAAAATGCATCTAGACTCTTAGGCTATAATTCTGTCCAGATGACATTGCTGAGCCAGATGACATTACTGAGGAGGACTTTTGGAGAACAAGGGTAGACGGAAAGAGAGTGTTGTGCTTGGACCAGCTCATAACATCAGGTTGTGATCTATCAGTAAACATGGTATACCTAAACATTTTTGTCTTCTTCTTCACGTGACATTGATTATCATAAACATAACCTCTAAATAGGGGCCAGGAAATAGTATAGTGGCTAGAATGCTTGTCTCCCAGCCGAAAGGTACCCGTTTTGTGCCCAAATGTCCACAATCTATCTGTAGACGTGCTTGAACAAGATGTCCCTCACCCCTATCTGCTCCTTAATCACACATAGCTGAATCAAGGATCCCCTTCTGGACATAAATGATGTTCCTCTCATTAACGATAATTCAGCTACTCCCCCCTCTCTCCCTCTTCCTCCCACTCCTCTGACTCATGCCCCCCCTCTACTCTCCTCCCGCCTACTCCTCCTCCTCCTCTTTATCCAACTCCACCCTCCTCCTCCTCTTTATCCATCTCCCTACTCCTCCTCCTCCTCCTCCTCCTCCTCCTCCTCCAATAACCGCTCTGTGACTGCTTGGTAAATGTGATCAGTGGTTAGTTGTCCATTTACTGAGGTGAAGATGACAGTGTGAGTGAGTTTCATCATCACCACCATCTGCTCTGCACCTCATCACCAGGCCTGGGAGAGAGAGATTCCTGGTTGTCAGTTCAAGGTCAACACCGGGCCCAGAGCTCAGTTGGTTGCATGAGCAGCTATTTTAGAAAGAGAGAGATAAAGTGAGAGAGAGAGAGAGGGATCCAGCTAAGAAGAGGCGCTCTCGCTCATTAGCGCGGGAGGGGGGTAATAGCGTAGCACAGCAGGGGTAGCAGCAACAGTTGCTCTGTGGTCTGGGATAGCAGGCGTCTGTAAGTGATGGGGATGCCTCTTAAGGTTAATTAATGAGCAGAGGAGGTGGGAGACAGGTCCCTCGCCAGGGAGGGTCGCCATCTATACGTTGATGGAGAGGGAGCTGGGACCAAGGTGGGCTGTAGCTACGCTAGCTCACCTGTTGTGTGTCGCTACTAACAGTACGCAATATTTTTTTTCGTAGGATAAGTCTGGGATTCTCGCCTCAGATTGGTTATGGTTAGGGTTAGGGTTAGGGTTTGGGTAAGGGTTAACCATAACCCTAATCCTAACCCTAAACCTAACCCTGACCCTAACCAAAAACTCCCGCAAACAGCTAGGACTAATCGAAACACAATCTAAAGGAGAGCCCTTTTAACCAATCAAAGGCGAGAATCCCAGACTATGAAAACTATGAAACAGGACTGGGTCGTGAATAGGTTTGCATGCTAAAGCTAGGCTACTCCCCTCCTGCTGAATAACCAATGACAGTTGCATGCTTAAGTTGGGTTATTCCTGAAAAACAATGTGAAATCCGCATGCTTAAGCTAGTCTATCCCTCACCCGAACAACGACACAAAGCCTCCGTTGTCAAGAGCGTAATTCTTCCTGAGCAAATAGCTCATTAAATAATTATAGGATGTTGGTGATTATCCAGCATCAAAGGAGGTCCATCAGCCAGCCTTCCGTCTTCATGTGGATCATTTCTTTCAGTTTCTCCATTCTCATTCCTCTCAAACATCAAAGACTTCCGCAGTGGATTTCAGTTGTGAATATGAAGTACAAGTCTAGAGTATAAACACTCACGGCAGTATTCAGTTGACATCCTACTACTACATATGTAGCAGCTGATTGACGATGCGTTAATAAGTATACAATATTCAACTAAACATATCCAATGTATGTATTTAGTTATGTAATATTCTACATATCTTTTCTTATGCAGCTGCAATGTATTTGTACCCATTTAGTGTGTTGTAATGTAGACATTGTACGATAACCTCATTACTGGCTTAAAACATTTTTGTTGCCATGGAGTTGCCACTCCTATTGTTAGGTTAAGTGTTTACTATGCCTCCCAAAACAGCCAGTTTCAAATCTCTCTCTCCACCAGCATTAGCATTACATGTCTGAGGAGAGGGGCACGCTCCTACTCTGAAGGATCTGACACGCTTTAACTCTGAAGATCTGACACTTTTATTCTGAAGGCTCAGATGTGAAGTGGAGGGGAGCGACAAGAGGGCCGCCCAACCCAGCTACTAAGGACGCTTCTCACTGAGCGCGCTCAGACACACCGGGAGTGGGATGGCATCTCGTTTCTGAGCCCTCCCATATGGCGAGCGTTACATCATGCATCTGATGGCTTCTGTAATGGGATGTTCTTCTCCACTGAACCCAGTAAAGCAGCAGCTGTGTCCAGTAGCATGTTGTCTGCTGTAGCCGCCTCCTGCTGACATATTTTACATGTCAGTGTGTTTGTGTCACACGTGGCTGACAGTAATTGCTGACTATTTCGGAATGATGTTTGTAGCTGCTGTGATGGTTAACTGCTTCACCAGGCGTATAATTCATGGTAACACAACATTTCCAATTTAAGAGTTTGTCACTTCTCACTTGTAATTAAAGTAAGAATTTATTCATCTCTCCTCTCCAACTCTCACTACGGAGCCGCACAACACATTGGCATCATAAGAAAAGAAGCAGAGAGTAATTAAAGGCCACCAAGCTAGGAACCACGTCCCCAACACGAGGGCCTCTCGCTGCCCACAGAGCCCAAGAAACAGGACACTGTGTGGATATCATCTGCATAAAACACTGTGGCTTTCATATACACCTAAGCTACTGAGGAACCTATATTTTTACCAGCATCTCTTTACCTACATCTTAATAACGTAAATCTTACTTGCTCTCACCTGCTCTACAGAGTATACAATCCCTTTTTATTATCTTCTGATTGGATGATACGTAATAATCCCTCTCAGTACCGACCATCCCCTGCCATTCTGATTGGAGGAGGAGGAGGCGTTGAGGTAGATATCAACCTGTGTGCTGGACCTGGTCTAAATCTGGTCCAGATCTTCTTTGGGCCAGCATGGCTGGGGTGCGCTGGGTAAAAGTTGTGGCTAGAGACCTTTTAAGGCTGTCCGTTTCCTCTCTCTAATCCCCATTAGGCCCTCCTCCTCTGCTCTGATTCAATAAACCCGGAGGGGATTTATAGTAATGATATTCATAACTCCTATGGGACCAATAAACACCTTTTCTCCACTCAGAAGACCTTCAGGGCATCAGTTTATTTTGCCGTCGTATAATGAGGACATGGAGTATAAATATTAACAAGAGTGTTAAGCCAGCAAACGGCCATGACATCTTATAGCTCCTACAAGCTTTTTCTTGCCTGACACATTATCTTTTATATTAAGGTTTTTAAAAAACAAAATCATTTATATGGCTATAACAAAGCAATACAACATAACCAACATCCTTTATCATATCTGTAAGAAGCTAGAAGCTATTTTGTACGTCTCTATACAGCAGCAGTTTGTAATCCTTGTCAAAGGGTACAAACTAAATGTATATATTATGTTAAATTATATAGTTTTGGTGATATTTCCTCTGTACATGAATGTAAGTGTATGTCAGTAAAAGCAGTTATGAATATTAACATGTTGGTTAGAAAGCTGTGACTCATGAAACAAGGCTGGGCATGAATACAAGATGAGCGTCCATGTGAACATGAATATAAGAGAGGTCTTCATAAAGTACTTATGATTACTACAATTTCTCATCAGTTATGAAAAGATGGAAAGTGAGAGACAGGGGAAATGGAGAGAGAAAAAATGATAGAGAGAGATTGTTAGAGGGAGAGAGAGGTTGTGAGAGGGAGAGAGAGGTTGTGAGAGCTAGAGAGAGGTTGTGAGAGGAAGAGCACCATAGACGTGTACTGCACTCTGAGCTTTCCATCACATGAATTAAAGCTGTGGTAAAAGTTAGTGGCATTCCTCTCCAGACCGACTGCTTGAAGGACAAACCTTTCAAACCAAACTCTCTTACAAAGGGAATGTTGAACGACAGCTGTATAATGAATGCTTTCTACTTCAACATTTCCCTTCACACATTGGTTGATCTAATAACAACCTGATATACTAATATATTAATATACTAATAACAAACAACTCCTCAATCAAGCAAACTAACAAATCATACGTCTTTGTCTGGTTCCATCTGTAAAAACTCCAGTAAAGGTTCAGTGCCAAACATAACTCCCCAGACTTCAAGAGAAACATGTGTAACCACTGTAAACAAAACCCCACAATGTCCAATCAGAGTCCTAGGTGGCGGGTCAGCTGACCTGCAGCGTGTAGGCGACAGCTGTTGGACACGAGCAGCAGCTCGGCCATCCACAGGAAGAGCACCAAGAGCAGGGTGTAACGCATGGACCTGCTGGAGCACAGGACCAGCTCTGCATGGTCAGCAAGCCAATCACCACACATAGAACCAGCCCCGTGATCATGTTCACCATGAAGCCAGCGTCAAACAGCTGCTCCTCCACCAGCTTCTGTTGAGGAATCACTTGAGAGCCGAGGCCAAACCTCAAGACCTCCTTTCTATCCTCCACTTTAGAATAACCCGCAAAGCCCAGGTAGCTGAACCTGGCTCCAATGTCTTTGTAGTTTGTAGCAATAGAGACAATCTTCTCTGTGTTGTTTATGGTTAAAGAAAGCTTTACTCCGTTTCGGTTGTCGTCTATAAATCGACAGCCCGAGGTTTGGACGTAAGGTTCGTGCATCACATAGGCTACCCTGGTGACGGCTCCGGTCATTTGAAATGTTGCGTTGACAAACTGGGGCCACCTCTTTTTAAACTCTGCCGCCTGCTCTGCCTCCTGTATTCTGGTTTTCAGGAAATGGAAAGATAATTTCCATAATAGAAAGACGAGGGGCTTCTGGGAAAAAAGGAAATGCGTAAACAACTATTGTCTTTCCAGGCATCAACATCACACACTATGCTTCATTATAGCACACACTCCAGCTCTGTGTTCACATCCAGACAGCTCTGCACAGTCTGTCTGATAGTTTTCCTGCAAGAGAGGATTAATGACACATTGACAACACATGACACTTGACAGTCGAGGGAACTACAGATAGTGGTATTTGTGGATCTGTATTCTGCACATATTGTAAGATTGTATGAATGCAATGTTGCATTGTGTTTAATGTGATGTGACTGGCAGGCCCCCCCAGCTCCATCTGGGCAGCGGCTGATGTTGATGGCTGTATGAGAGGGCTAAGCTTCTAAGATACTTATACTCATTATTGTATCACTCATTATAACATACACCGTCGTGCATACACAATGGCGTGTACTGGCCTCAAGAAAAGATCACACGTTTTGATCATTGAAGATCATTCAGTTTTCAAGGCATTACAGAAGAAGTACAGCAGAGTGGTGAATCCCTCCTTCCAGGGATGGTTAAGAGTACAAAGGGTGCCATAATTGACATGCATACAAGCAAACATTTTCAATAATTGTAACAACAAAAAAATTAATGGTGTCTATGGTGAGTCCAGGCATTCAGTTATTGCAACAGACCAGGCATCCATTTGCAGTCACCGCAACACGCTAAAACATACAGAATAATGAATAAGAAGGGGCAAGGTGCACAGAAAACTGTAGAACACTGCTAATCTAGTGCCTATCAGGAGCAGCAATCTCAGCAAAAAGCAACAGCATCTGAGGGCTCCCCTAGGTGCCAAACAAAAGACTTAAGAGTTAGGTTTTCAGCTTTGCTTTGAATTGATCTTATCAATGGTGTTCAGTCTACCCTGAGAGTCAGCTACCCTGATTACAGGTGGCAGGTGACTATTCCATAGATAGAGCTCTCGATAGCAGAACAATCTTTTCCTGCTGATTTCCCCTTAGCCTTTGGAATTGAAGAAGAAGGCAAGCTCCTAAAGACCGGAGGGGCCGAGAAGGACTAAAGGGAATTATAAGGTCCTTCAGGTAGTATAGTGCTAATCCATGCAAGGTTTTATAGGTAAGCAGCAGCACAAAAATCCGATCTGGCAGTTATTGGGAGCCGGTAGGAGTAATTCAAATTTGCTAAAATTTTCTTGTTGTAGTCAGTAGTCTAGCTGCAGCGTTCTGCATAAGCTGGAGGCTCTTGGTGGTAGAGTTTGGTAAACCAGAGAACAGTGAATTGCAGTAATCCAGTCTAGACAATATAAAAGCATGGATGAACATCGGTCTGAGCATTATCCATGGGGATAACACCTCCCCACTCCTCCCATACTCACAGCCCAAAACACATTTCTTCATTTGCATAGTGTTTGAATTTCGTCTTTGCATAAATGTTCAAACATTTACAAAAGATTTTATGGTCTCCACGGTAACTGTCCCAAACTGTTGATTTAGTGGCATCTGCACTCAAAAAACAACAACTAGGTAATATGTTGAATTCATATACAACATCATTCAAACTATCTTCGACTTTCAGTTTTAAGATCGTGATTCATATTTTATCTTGGCTTTAATGTTCACATCGTATTCATCAGACTGGAAAATAACCATATTTATTTTCACAATCACACAGTTTAAATCTGATCTCTGTAATATTTCAGCTTGCAACTGAGTCATTTTAGGGTACAGGGGTGAATGAATAATAGCATTAAGACATCAGTGTTGAGTAGTTGTTGAGAAAAGGGAGGGAGAGTGATGGATGGTGGAATGAGTGATGAGTGAGTGATAGATGATGGAGTCAGAGTGATTGAGTGAGAGAGTGATTGATTGATGGATTATGGTGTGATGGATGTTGGAGTGAGAGAGTAATGTAGTGCTGGATGATAGTGAGAGAGTGATGTAAAATGGAGTGAGAGAGCAAGGACTGAGGGAGTGAGAGTGATGGATGATGTGATGCCAGAAGAAGTAAAGTTTCTCTCTAAATGTTGAGTTAAAAACCACCTGCTGGTTCTGGAATGATTACCACCATCTCCACAGCAACATCACCACCAGCTGGGTGAATCTATACGGGAGTAGCCACTAAGAATGTGTCAATCAAACAGTGGGGTTTGATTGACAGGTGACACAGTGATTACCCCCTGCCTCCCCCCTCCTGCTGTTTGTTCTGGTGTTTGAAGCGATGCAGGGCTCAGAGCTGAGAGGAGGAGGAGGAAAGCCTGTGGTCTACATATTGAAGAGTAAGGGGCTGCCTGTGTACAAGAAGAGCTCTGCTGAGAGAAAAGCTGGGAAGAACCAGAATATGGAAAGACTCTGCCTCTCCTCCATCGCTCTCACTCTCTCTGTCAATATGGATAACCTTAATCCCATGGGTCCATTCCTTTCATGCCGGTGTCCTGCAAGGCCTTCTGGGTAAGAGAGGTGATGAGGGAGGTGTGGAACAAGCATCAGATGGAGACGGCAGCTTTCCCTTGGCAGCATGACCCTGTCGCTCCATCTCATCTCTCTGTTCAACTCAGGACATGTCTGTTCATTTGAGAAGCTGTATGTCCACAAAAAGACAAAGAAAGGCCTTGTTATGAAGAATACTCCAGCACATAAATTGAAAGACTCGTTAATGCAACCGCTCTGATCTCTGCTGACCTCAAACCCTCACAATATTACATTACAAACCGACCAATACAAGGGCAGGTTACAAAGTTGAAGTTGTGACAGGGGGGTTAATTGGTTGGGCTCTGTGCGGAGGGGAGGGACGACACTCACATTTGTGTGAAAGCCAGGGAGTGTGTGTGGAATACGCAGCGCTCATGAATCATTCACCTTGCAAGCTTCTAGGACCTAGCGTGAGGCAGCTAGCCTGCTGTGTGTTAGGAGCCGGTACAGTTAGTGTCATATAAATAGTCATAATATAGAAGTCATTGAACATCCAGTAGCCCTCTCTGACAGTACAGAGACATGTGATCTCCCAGCGTGTCAAATGAACCAATCACAGCAGGGTTCCTTCATTACACAGACAGCGTTGTGGTTTAGCTCGAGGTGATTTTAATACACACACACACACACACACACACAAACACGCATGCATGCACACACGCACGCACGCACGCACACACGCACGCATGCACTCTTAACTTTGCTATCAAAAGTCATCTCCTCTTCTGGAAACACATCAAAGGATTGGTTCTCTACGGCTCAAAATATACCAACCAGCGGATGTGAGTTGGGCACTCTCCTGGACAGACTATTATGGGATGTTGGAGATGAATACACATTCATGATACGGTTTGGAATTCATTTAAAGCGTTGAATTAAACATTAAAGGTATAATATGCAATTGCTGCCACTAGGGGTCTCTCGATCAAAACAATAACCAAAGCATTGTTTGATGGCGGTGTGAAGTAGCGAGGGGTCTGTTGTAGGGATCGACCGATATGGATTTTTTAGGGCCGATGCCGATACTGATTTCTTTTCATTAGCCTTAGCAGATGACCGATACGGGCTGCCGATTTTCTTGAGCCGATATTTGGAGCCGATACTGCTTTTGCTCCCTCAATTTACATCATAAAATGACACAATGATGATAACAAATGTTAACTTACAAGTCTCAATTTAAAAAAGGAACATTTATTGAACTGTCTGTCTGTAAGCCGCACATTGGCCGATATATCGGCCGGCCGATATATCAGTCACTTATATCAATCACTTGTTGTCAGTTGGGGAGTGGTTGTCTTCACAGCCATTGCCGGGGAAAGTTTAGCTGACTGAGGCAGAAATCATGTTCATCATGTTCGGTACCAGAACCAGAATGTTCTTCCAACTTAACTTCTAACTCGTAGATGGATGCTAAAACCATCCATCTGGATAAGCACTAGGACAGACCGTCTGAACTGAAGCCTTTTGAGCACATCCTCATGTATAAAATATAAAGTGAAAACCTGGTTCTATGATAGATACTCATTAGCAATATCTGTGGAGTCTTTGGGTCTCAAAAGTTTGGGTCTCAAAAGTTTCCCCATTGTCAGCCTTCAGAGAAGTTCATTTCAAGTAAAAGCCTCCTTTGACATACATAAGGCAGGGATCCATTTACCATGGCCCTCCTCCGCTTCCTCCTCATCGCAGTCCTCTTCCTCCTCCGCTTTGCCCCCGCAGTTTCAAGACAAAAACATTTTTTTCTATCAAAGAAATTATAAAAAGAAGCCGCCTGCCCCTCTTTCAGGGACGTATTGCTTAATCCCTTCAAAGTAAAAGTTTTTTTTGAGTTGCTGTCAGGTCTCAGATGGCTCAAGCTATTAACTGCTAGCCATAAGCGGCTAGTGATTAGTGGCCCCAAGGCCCACTCTGGGTAAGTGATGGCGGTTGTTGGTTGGTCTCTTCAGACATGAAGCAGTCTGCTGTTTTAACTGTAGTTTGAGCTTTTCCACCGTATTGATCCCAGAAAGAATGTACGACTCTGGTGAAGATAAGAACATCTTTAGAAAGGTTAAAAAACTGTTGGACCGTGGAATCGACTCAGCTCTGTATATATTGAGCCATGGGGCTCAAGGAGAGAAAGTCACGTCTCTTCTGATGTTTATTAAACGCGGCAGCCCCCACTGACTTGAGTACTGCTAGAAGACTGAACGCCATCGATAAGATCAACATCAATAACCTATCAAACTGGCTTTGGTTCACCCAGACACCAGGATGGATCGCACGCTTTTACATTTGTGTAATCTGATGTAAAAACCCACGCCAAGAATGTTTTCAAGGACTTTTATCACAGTAACTTGTCTAAAAGGCTATACAGGAAACGTATCCTAACTAATGCAGACACCTCTTCAAACATCTTAACGCTTGAACCTCCAGAAGACACTCCAAGCCATCTTGGGTTCTGCTCGCAGTAGGTTTTTCTTATTTGCCGGTGGTTGAGTCATCATCTGAGAGAGAGGAAGCTGCCTAAGAAGATTGTAATCTTTTGTCCATTGAGTTGTTTGTTTGATGTCTTCAGTTCTTTATCCCCTTTATTTTGTTGTTTTTTCTTTATTTTTTTTCTTCTATCATTTGTTTTGAAATAAAAAGGAAGTTGGATGTTATCGTGACTTTGACCAAATTCAAAGTCTGACAATCGACAGCCATCCTGTAACTGACAGCCTACTTACACTTAATTACATAAATTTGTTGTATGTCAAAAATATTGTATAATAAATACATTGTTATTGCCGTCTCCTTATTTTTCCTTTATCGGTCCTAACAGCATCACACACATACAGCTAGGATAACGCCCTTAGCACCTGACATTCCCCCCACCACCAACCCCATTTTGCTGCTATAGACGCAGGACTCGATGAAGGAATTGCTTAATTTCCCCGTGTCACACAGTAGATTTGGTGCAGAAGCTGGTGATCCCAGGACCCTCCTGTCTCTGCAGGGGGTCTCGTTGATTGCAGCATTTTGCTTCCCCTCTCCTCGCCTCGGCACTCAGGCGCTGTTCATCCATCTTTGTTCAGCTCTTGATGTCTGACTGTTCCTCAGACCACCTGGGAGAGCCCCTCCCCCCCAGCAGGGGATGAAATATGATACAATTGAAAGAAATAGGGGGCAGGACCGTCTTGTGGTGAGGGTGTTATGCCCCCAGCTCAAAGGTTCTGGGTTCAATCCCCAATGTCCGCAACCTTACCTGTAGGCCCCTTAATGTAAGATGCAATAACCCCCTGCCTGCTAATTACTTACATGTATCTGAATGAATGGTAAACAGAATGTAATTATACAGCGCTTTTCTAACAGGCCACTCAAAGCGCTTTACAATATTGCCTGCCGTTCAACCATTCATACATTCACACATTCACACAGCGATGGCGTGTCAACCATGCAAGGCGACAACCAGCTAGTCGGGAACAGTTAGTGTTAGGTGTCTTGCTCAGGGACACCTTGACAGTCCGCTAGGAAGAGCCAGGGAATCAAACTAGCAATCTTCAATTTACTCAACCCGCTGTACCTCCTGAGCCACATGTCGCCCACATGTGAATCATTCACTGCAAGTCACAACTTTAATATACACTGTGTGTGTATGTTACACACACAGTGTAACATAAACACGTGTGTATGTTACACTGTGTGTAAGTTATGTTAAACTAAGTGTGTATGTTAAACGTCTAAATAGTGTATATAAGAGTAGTGCTGTGTTGCTGCCGTAGGAGAGAGTGCCTCCACATCTCTGCCGCCTCAGGGGAGCCGGGTGCAGCGGAGAGACGGTCGGTTTCAACTGGTGTCATCATCCGCAGGCCGCTAAGCCGAAGACATTCAGTGGCAGGGGGAAGAAGAAAAAAAAAGAGATGGGCGCTCGGCTCGAGACCCAGGCCTGATCAGCGGTTCATCCAAGCGCTGTGCGGATGGGATCGGCGCTTTGTGTTGAACGGGCCTCCAGTGGCTCACAGCGGTGGTTGAGCGAGTTGTTCCGCTCCCCGACACCTTGACGCGGCACCACTCCTCTGCGCCGGCGGCCCTCCCTCGGCGCCCTGGTTGGCTGCTCGTCTCTTTTGGCGCATTTCCACCGTAGCATACGCTTCAGACCCAGCACGCCTCAGCTCAGTAGTGAGGTGCGGTATAGCCCAGCTTGGTTACGTGTCGCATTTCCACCGCCGCCAGTACCCTTATGGTAGGGCGGGGTTTAAACCGGACGGCGATAGCCACGGCAGCTACGTAAGCATTGTGTTCTCATAGCAGCCCGACACAGTGTAGCCTGGTAATAAATCTGAGGAAAAAGAAGAACGCGCACAATGAACAGAGAGCAACAATGTAGGACGAGAAGGACGGCAAACTTTTGCGCGACATTTTCTTCAATAAACGAAGCTTTCGCCGTTGTCCAGAAATACCTTGCGGGTACTGTGTTTGTTTGTTATTATCCCCCTGTCGCACAGAAGGGACGATTCTGTCTACCAATCAACGGACGGCGTGTGTAGCTCAAACTTGCCGGGACCCTTTCAGGCTCTCAGTACCCCAACGGAAGTAGTACTGCGAGACGAGAACGGCTCAATACTGCTCAGTCCGGGTCACGCCCACTTTTGGCGGTCGAAACGTGACCCGTGCCGTACCTTTGCAGACTGAACCGACCCGCACCCTGCGGTGGAAATGCGCCATTTGTGTCCTGGTGGCAGCTGTCACTACCCTCAGCACCTCACACTGACTATATGGCCCTATATGTGTATTGACTGTTTACATGATGTTTATTAGATACCTATGAATTAACATGTATTGGATAATAAGTTGCTTTTTTTTATTTTTTTATTATTCTATTTGCTAGATGTATACTAGATAAGTGGACATGTACTGGATATTTATTGGTTGTTTACTAGATATAGTTTACCTATAGTTTACTAACTATGAATGAACATGTTTTGGATATTTAGTTGCTATTTTTTGATTGAGTGTTGGCTGTTTATGAGATGTTTACCAGATCATTTTTAGTGGACATCCAGGACATACTGGATATTTATCGGCTATTCGATATTTACTTGATAATTATGAGTGGATATGTATTTACTACATGTTTACTAGGTAATTATGAGGGGACATATTGGCTATTTTCTAGATGTTTACTCGATAATTATGAGGGGATATGTATTGGATTTGTAGCAGATATTTATTATAGCGGTATCAACACTCTGACAGGGCTCCTGGCGGTGGGTGGATGGCAGAGTCAGACCTCCTCCTCTCTACTGCTCCTCCTCCCTCCTCCCTCCTCCCTCCTCCTCCTCCTCCTCAGGAAGAGGCGGGGACAGAGGAGGAGCCCCACCTCCTCGGGGGAGAGGAGGGAGCTCTCTGACTTCAATGACTTTTAATTTGACAGCTGAGGGAGGGAGTGGAGCTCAGAGCTCAGAGAGAGGATTAGGGTCCAGGCGAGACACTGGGAGACACACAGTGAGACCTATCTGGATCCGTCGTTCTCTCCTGACGTTCCCGACGGTAATGGTGGTTCTGCTCCGTCTCCTCCTCCCAGACTTTAGTCGGAGGTTAATCCTCACCGAGCTCAGGAGATCTGAGGCGGTGCATTGCTGCCTTCCCTCCTTTCATTGGCTGAGATAATTGTGTAACAGGAAGTGATCCCTGGAGAAATACCCGGAGAAGATAACCTCTGTGGTGTCCGGGGTGGGCATCAGGCCCCGACCGCAGGAACAATGGAGGGTACAAAACGAGTAGAGGGATAAATAACACTGCTATTCTTCGGTGAAGCTTGCAGCCTATTTGCAGATCTGTTCTGTTACTGTGGCCGCAGTGGGAGGAGCGGATTGGATGAGTAAATGTACCAAAATGTCCCACTGGGTCACAGTGATCAGAACCACAGGAGAAGTTGATGATGATTGAAAAGGTTGCTGGTTCGATCTCTGTCTCCTCCTCCGTCTTAAAACAATACACACGTTGGCACAATTCTTATGCAGAGATTAAGATTCCAGGAACTTTTTAAACTACAGAAGGCAGCCTTGGAGAACAAGACTTCCAAACTACTAGTTAATGACCTAGTCACCAAACAAAAGTTGAATAAACCACCGCATGACTGGCTTAAGAACAAAAGTTTGTACCAGAAAGCAGGGTAAAAAGTCAAAACCGCCTTTATTTGGAAAGATTGTACCATTGTTCCTTATTCTCTTGAATATATCTTATAGATAATCTTATATAGAATATTTGCAGTGCAAATATCGACTGATGTGTTAAGTAAAAGAAAGCTGATTTTTGTTCAACCCAATTCTGAGTCACGCCTTGACCGATGCCTTTGAGCCTTTATAATAAACTCCTGAGTACAGCTGCCTGCGGAACGCCCCAGGCTCTGTTTTGACCCTGTATTATTTATTTATGTCCCACTGATTTCTGTCCATGCAGACATTCTCCGTCCTGCGGCGATGGGGAGATAAATCCATTTTTATTAAAGTGTCAAGGGGCGGCCATTTTGTTGTTCTTTCCCTCTTGGACTCTTCCTTCTCATTCCTCAGAGCCAAACGGAACTTACAAACTCCTGACCTGGAACTTGAAACTAGTCTGAAACTGTCAATTTAGCATTTCACTATTAGCTTGACTATTCTACTATTAGTCATTTGGTGCTTTCATCCACCGTGTCAGCACTTCCTTTCTGAAACCCGAGAGACTCTCTGGTCGGATGAACCTGAGACACACTCCTCCATTCTCTATTTATACTGCCGGGGAACTGAGTCGATAGTTTATTTTCCTTCACAATGAAAGTGGAAGTACATTTAACCAGAGAAGTCGGGGTCTGACACATAACAAAATCCCCCTGGAGGCCATACATCCCACAGACATAAAACCAAACCGGGAAGAAGAAGAAGAAATGAGTCAACGTACTAGTTTGTCAATAAACATTTATTTCACACAGTGCAGATGGATGTTGTAAATGTCCCCTGACTCTCTCCAGCATTTAGTGAATATGTCGCTTTGGATAAAAGCCAAAACAACACTCGGAGGCTGGTGTTGCTTTGGTAACATGGCTTCCAGAGTAAACGGGATATTACAGTGTGACAAAAAGTATTATTTAAAGGGCCTCTTTTTCACCAGCAGGTGTAAGGTTGATTAGTCATTACAAGCCATATATATATATTCCACCTGTGACGTTGGAGTCTCCACAGTGTTGTATTGACTAATCAAACTTTCCTGGTGTTAAAAGAGTGGACCCTATTAACGCAACATGCTCAATAACATGTCTGTCGTCCTTTCTGAAAAGGATTAATGACATGAGTTAAACAAGCCTCTTTTGGTTTCATGTTGTGTTTAACTGCGGCGGTGTTAATCCTTTAAAGACGTCGGCTCATTACAGCATCTGGGAGAAAGGAGAGAAGAGAGGCTTCCAGCGTTGTGACAACGGCTGAAAACGATGCAACCGTAATGCAGACGGCTCTTCAGCCCCCACTCTGACTGTGTGTTCACACCAAAAGACACATTTTTTGCCTGGTCACACTGTCGCCGAAGTTTTGTCGCGCGACAAATCATAATCTGTCGCTGTGCAGTTTTGTCACGCAAATTTTGTCATGCAGCGAATTTTGTTGCTTCAACATCTTTTGCCCGCCAACGGTGCTTTATGTCAATTCATTCTCATCAACCATGGCCGAGATAACCACCATTGCATGTCTTTACCTGTTGTGGAAGAGGGAGAGATGTCGCAATGCCCGTCGTTTATGGGTTCATAATATCATCCGGAGGCTCACATTGCTTTGTGCCGTGATATTATATATATCTTATCTATTACATTATATAGATATTTATATATTATATTATATTATATCATGTAATATTATATATAGAGCTCCGGGAGTCGCAAACGGCAACAATCACTTTCTCCTCCAAGCTGCGGTTCACTGAGAAGTGCAAGAAACGGTTGGCCCGGCCGGTTGAACGCTGATTGGGTGTTTTACGTTACTTCACCCAGGGAGTGAATGCTGATTGGCTGTCATCACGCGAATGTTGCGGCAAAGTTCAAATATTTCAACTCCAGCGAAATTGTCGCGCTGCAAATCCTCGTGAGCACGCTCGCCCGTGACAGGGCAAAATGTTGCGCCATCAATCAAATCTTGCCGCAGGTTTTTCTAGCGACAACTTTCGCCTGATTCGTGTCTCTACGTTGACTTTGTATGGAATCGCCCCGTCGCGTTTGGTGTGAACACACAGTGAGGCTGAGGGAACAGAAGGCAGGAACGCACCAACCTGGCTCAGTAAACACCGGAGAGGATCCAGAGGCACCCCGGTGTTCTGAAGGCATCGCGGTATAGGTTACCGTGTTTCACGGCGTCACTCTCTTCCTGATCATCTTCATTGATCTCTGTAAGGGATCGGTGCATGACACTCCCAGGTGGTGTGTCGGTGTGAAGCGGTGGGTTTGATCAGGGAGGCCAGACGTCAGGGCCGGTGGTGGAGACGGGTTTCAGCGGACAGCGTGATGAACGACTGTTAGGTCTTTGTTTATCTCAGCCTGGCAGCGGTTCTCTACCCTCCAATCAGTTTCACTGAAACGTATACAACAGAACATCAGAACAACCACCACCAGATAATGTTCAGAGTAAAACCTTCCCTGAATGAAGAGTTTAGTTTGCTTTCGTTGTTTCACAACAAGGCTTAATTTATTGCGGTTGCAAAAAAAGTTCACGTTAAACTCTTGCTGCCCTTCCTGAATGCCTGCCGGCAACTTTTCTCTTCCACTACCAAACAATAAACCAGAACTCATGAGGGACTGCAGTGTTTACAGTATTAGTGTATTTCAGAAGCTGCTGATTTGCGTGAATGAAGCAAGCTTGTGGCTGGTGTGACCGCTAGCTATATCCTCTATCCTCCCCTTTATCCTCTAACACAACACGTTCTTGCCCAACTAGACAGAGACGGAGAGGAAAACACTTCCTGGTTCCAGTCTCACAGCTGATTCATCGGCAGGGTGTTTGGAGGTCTTGTTTGAACATACCATGCAGCAGTTGCCCCATGAATGGAATTCAACTTTGTCTAAAATGGAGCTGGAGTGGAGAAATGTCCAATCTCTATGACCTTGCTCTTTCTATTCATTAGCCGCTCAACAAGCTTTGGAACATTGGCTCCATCGCTCTGGAAAGAGACGGAAAACCGCTGGAGACACAAATCAACATTTTTCAGTCAGGAAATTTATTCTGGCAGCTTCCTGGTGGTCTGAGCCCAGGGAGGACACAGGAGAGTTTGCGGTTGTAGACGTTTCTGAAAGGTGAACTCTGAGTTCCTGTCTGCTCCTCTGAGTTCCTCCTCTGAGCTTCTCCTGCTACCAGCTGGGCAGGTGGGCTTCCAGAGCAATGGCTCCCCCTAAAAATAAGTGGAGGATGAAATGAAATATTAATGGGGGTCTGGAGCTGGGGGGGGGAGGTTCAGGGTTTAAATGTTGGGCCTGATTTATTTTTCATGATGATGGAAGAACTGTGATGGAAAGGTGTGTGTGTGTGTGTGTGTGTGTGTGTGTGTGTGTGTGTGTGTGTGTGTGTGTGTGTGTGTGTGTGTGTGTGTGTGTGTGTGTGTGTGTGTGTGTGTGTGTGTGTGCGTGCGATTGCTATGGGCCGTTTCAGTTGGACTAATTCAGGCCCGACCAAGCAGGGACGGAGGGGGCAAATCTCCCCCTCGTTGCCGTTCAAATGACAGCCGAACGTTAAATAAGTGATCAGGCCTCTCTCAGAACAGCAGTTAACAAAGCTGACATGATGGAAACCTCCCGAGAAACACAAAGGGACCGGAGCCAGAAGACCCAAGCTATGAATTATGAAGACATATATATCTAGGCTTATGTATACAACTACCAATTGTGAACAAAAGGATATCTAAAAGGATTTTCTTGACTGCAGTTAAATGCAGTTTTCAATTATTACACTGCTAAATCTCAAGATTTGCATATATGAACATATCCAATTGAATACTTAAATATAATACTTTTATTTATTATTATCTTTTTAGGAATATCCATATTCAATGCCATTTTGAATTGTTGTCAACATCTCCAAATCCAAGCAAATATAATTTTCAATATGCTAAGGTATGTTAACACTTCTAGTATTGTGCTAGCATTATGGAATGTGTTCTCAGGGAAGCTGGGTGTTGGTCAACAGGGCTCACTGCCAAACCTCAGCAGATGGTTCCCTAGCAACCCCTTCAACTTAGGAGTCCTCTCCTTCTCCTCCTTACTTCTTCACAGCCCATCTGATGGAGAGCTAAGGAGGAGCAGAGCAGGGAGGTCGAGGGGAGGAGGTGGTGGAAGAGGAGGAGGAGCAGGGATGGAGAGGTCGAAGGGATGAGGAGGTGGAAGAGGAGGAGGACAGGGAGGTCCAGGGGAGAAGGTGTTGGAAGAGGAGGAAGAGGAGGGACAAGGAGGTCCAGGGGAGAAGGTGGTGGAAGAGGAGGAGGAGCAGGCACAGATGTGGTGTGTGAGGAGCATTGGGAGGGAGGTGGTGTATTCAACCACAGAATGAATAAAACGTGCAAGCTTTAGTTCTCCTCTACTTCATAGAACGCGGTCTTTCCACAGTGTGTTTAGCGAGTGGGGTATTTAATGTGTTGTTTAGCGTGCATGAAAAAGTCAGGAGAACTATTGGGGAGATGTTGGAGTTTCACTGAACCCGACACAGGTCGCTGGTTCCCCTGCAGTCATGCTTTTCGCCTGACCCATCTTTAAGCATGGTGGTCCTGGTGGGACTCCATATGATCCCAGGAGAGCTGCTGCTACCTGGGGCACGGGAGTGATGAATCATGACCTTCATCCACACCAGATGGCTCCGCTATCTCACCCACAACCACCACCTCCCACTACTAACACCTCCCACTACCACCACCTCCCACTACCACCACCTCCCACAACACCTCCCACTACCACCACCTCCCACCACTAACACCTCCCACTACCACCACTAACACCTCCCACTACCACCACCACCTCCCACTACCACCACCTCCCACCACTAACACCTCCCACTACCACCACCTCCCACCACTAACACCTCCCACTACCACCACCTCCCACCACTAACACCTCCCACTACCACCACCTCCCACTACTAACACCTCCCACTACCACCACCTCCCACCACTAACACCTCCCACTACTAACACCTCCCACTACCACCACCTCCCACCACTAACACCTCCCACTACCACCACCTCCCACTACCACCACCTCCCACTACTAACACCTCCAACCACCACCACCTCTCACTACCACCACCTCCCCCTAGTCCCACCAGCACCACCATCTCCACTACAACCTAGTCCCATCACCACCTAGTTCCACAATAGAGAGAGAGAGAGTCACTAATGTAATAACGGATGAAACACCACAGTCCACAACCACACCCCTGGCCCCAGGTCCCTCACAGTCTGCTGCTGTCAGGCTTAGATGAAGGTGTCTTTCAAAATGATAGTATCTCATTAAGTCGACTTTTAATTGGAAAATAATAGTCCCTCATTAAGTCGACTTTTAATTAGAAAATAATTGCCCTCATTAACTAGACTTTTACTTTGAAATGATGAATCACACGCTGGAGGTACTGACATACCACATCTGACACCCATGCACACACACACAGAGTTCTCCATCTGTGTGAGGCCATGAAGGCTAGTTAAACAAAATATTTCCCATGTCAGTTCTAACACGCTAACTGGCTAACGAAGCAGACTGGGGAATTTAAAATCTAATTTAATTCTCTTTAATTAATACCCCCCCCCCCCCCCCCCCAATTCAGAGTGGGTGTGTAGGAGAGTAAATTCAGAGTATAGTAAATAATACTAGAGCACACAGAGTATACCCTGGTAAATGTATTCTGTATCATCATACTCTCTCTCTCTCTCCCTCTCTATCATAAATAATGGGACATTATTGACTTTGTTACTGCCAGATGATGATTGGTTGTTGTGGAAGCAGATGCAAAGTGGGGGTAATCGTTTCTTTAGACTCGGAAATAGCGTATTGCTGAGCGACGACAGGCTGCCACGCCAACACATCTGGAACGGGGGGTGCAGGGCAGCGCCGGGTCTCTGGGACTGACTGACTGCCAGAGCCGGTGGCGTGTGGCAGAGTCGGCTCTAGACCAGCCGCTGGCCTGGTGCCAGGGCCGGACCTAAATGAGAGGCAGGTGGGTCGGATGAGACCAAGAGGCCTGTTGAAGCAGGATTCTGGGGCTGACTCACTGGCACTCTGGGAGGAGGAAGGAGAGCCAGGGGAGAGAGGAGAGCCTGGTGTCTTAACTATGATGGATGGAGTGGGGGGGGGGGGGGTCTCGGGGGATGGGCGTGTCATGGTGGCACTCAGAGAGGATTCATGCTAACCAAACGATGTTGTGGACGGACTTGACCTTGCAGCGATATGATAAGATCCGCCCTGAATCGCGATCACATTCACACCTGGTGGCATGTCATGGGACCATTAAGACCCACAGTCAAGCTAACAACGCTTGTACGCAAGCTAACTAGAAGACAGATCTGATGACCAATCCATAGAAACATGACACATCCCCAATTATGGGATGTGATCGCGATCCAGGGGGGAGCTTATCATATCACTGCAAGGTCAAGTCCGTCCACAACATCGTTTGGTTAGCATGAATCCTCTCTGAGCGCCACCATGACACGCCCATCCCCCGAGACCCCCTCCGTGGCGCACAGAGGGGGTCTCGCCCAGGGCGCAATTCAATGTAGAACTGCTACTGGACATCACAAGTGGGCGTGTCCACCTAGATGTGTGACGGATAGATGAGCAACGTTTGCTACAGTCCACTGGGTAGGCTGGTAGACTGATCTATCCAGTGTACATCTAGGTGGACACACCCACTTGTGATGCCAGAAGAGCCCGATTTTCAAAACGGCTTGTAACTGCTAATCACACTCACACCTGGTGGCATGTCATGGGACCTTTAAAGTGTTCGTCCCTTCAGCAGTTCACGACAGCTAGAGGAAACACACTGTATACAAACTCCATGGCATATATTCGTCTGGCTTCATTCGTCGTTTAAACTTCCCAATGTGTTGTGGTAAAGTTACGTTCACAAGTCAAGTGTGAATGGTTTTACCATGCTGTAAATAGAGATTTGTTATAGCAAAAATAGAGTTTTGCTCTCCATGATGATGGCAAGGTTGTTTAGTGAATAATTCATCTTGATAGAATCGGCCTCTGGGCCAAATAAAGGGCTTTCCTCCGCAATAAAAAGACTTGTGATTCGATTTCCTTTGCCAATTACTTAAATGTGCTTCCCTAAGAAGAAGTTGAAGAGAGGAAAAATGACAAAAACAGATTGACAGCAGGAACGGCCAAATATCAAATATATTAACACATTTATTATAGACTCAAATTACTATTATTGATTTTGCCTCTACATTTAACATGACATCTGTTCTGGTCATGTTAAATGTAGAGGCAAAATCAATAATAGTAATTTTAGTCTATAATAAATGTGTTAATATATTAGATATTTGGCTCTTTTGCCTCTACATTTAACATGACATCTGTTCTGGTCCTCTCCCGGAACCGTCACCTTATCGTGGTGGAGAGGTTTGCGTGTCTCTGTGAACCTGAGGGCTGTGTTGTCTGGAGCCATGTGCGCCTGGTAGGGTCTCCCATAGCAGAGTGGTCTCAGGTGAGGGGCCAGACTAAGAATGGTTCAAGAAGACCCCATGAAAAAACGGAATAGAGGAGGAGAGACCCTGCCTGGAGGAAGCCCGGGGCCCCCGTCTGGAGCCAGGCCCAGACGGAGGGCTCGTCGGCGAGCGCCTGGTGGCCGGGTTTGCCACGGAGCCCGGCCCACACGGGCACAGCCCGAAAGAGCTACGTGGCACCACCCCCCCCCCCTCTTCGTCCTATGGGCCCACCACCTGCAGGGAGACCCGCTGGGGTCAGGTGCGCTGCCACATGGGTGGCAGTGAAAGTCAAGGGTCCCGACGGACCAGACCCGGGCAGCAGAAGCTGACTCTGGGGATGTGGAACATCACCTCACTGTGGGGAAAGGAACCGGAGCTTGTGAGGGAGGTGGCGCGCTACCAGTTAGATCTGGTGGGGCTTACCTCTACGCACAGTCTCAGCTCTGGTACCGTACTCCTGGATAGGGGTTGGACTCTATTCTTCTCCGGAGTTGCCCAGGACATGAGGCGCCGGGCGGGTACGGGGATACTCATAAATCCCCGGCTGAGCGCCGCGGTGTTGGAATTTACCCCGGTGGACGAGAGGGTCGCCTCCCTACGCCTAAGGGTGGTGGGGGGGAAAACTCTGACTGTTGTTTGTGCGTATGCACCGAACGATGGAGACACCTGGAGAGGCGTGGTGGGGAGGAACGGCCTCCCTGATCTAAACCCGAGTGGTCGTTTGTTACTGGACTTCTGTGCTAGTCATGGTTTGTCCATAACGAACACCATGTTTGAACATAAGGGTGCTCATAATTGTACCTGGTACCAGAGTACCCTAGGCCGAAGATCGATGTTCAATTTCTTGATTGTGTCAGCTGATCTGAGGCCTTATGTTTTGGACACTCGGGTGAAGAGAGAGGCGGAACTGTCAACCGACCAGCTTCTGGTGGTGAGTTGGATCAGGGAATGAGGGAAGATTCTGGACAGACCTGGTAAGCCCAAACGGGTAGTGCAGGTGAATTGGGAACATCTGAAGGAGGTCCCCGTCCTAGAGATCTTCAAGTCACACCTCCGGCTGAGCTTTTCTAGCATTCCTGTGGAGGTTGGGGGCATTGAGCCGGAGTGGGCGGTGTTCAAAGCCTCCATTGCTGAAGCTGCGGCGGTGAGCTGTGGCCTCAGGGTCTTAGGTTCCTCAAGGGGCGGTAACCCTCGGACACCGTGGTGGACACCGGTGGTCAGGGAAGCCGTCCGACTGAAGAAGGAGGCCGTCCGGGGTATGTTATCCTGGAGGACTCCTGACGCAGTTGCAGGGTACCAGCGGGCTCGAAGGGCTGCAGCCGCTGCCGTGTCGGAGGCTAAGCAGCAGGTGTGGGAGAAGTTCGGAGAGGACATGGAGAAGGACTTTCGGTCGGCACCAAAGTGTTTCTGGAAGACCATCCGACACCTCAGAAGGGGGAAACGGGGAAACATCCAAGCTGTGTACAGTAAGAGTGGGACTCTGTTGACCTCGACTGAGGAGGTAGTCGAACGTTGGAAGGAACACTTTGAGGAACTCCTGAATCCGACTAACACGCCCTCTATGATGGAGGCAGAGCTCGAGGTTGATGGTGGTTCGTCGTCAATTTCCCTGGTGGAAGTCACTGAGGTAGTTAAACATCTCTGCAGTGGCAAAGCCCCAGGGATTGATGAGATCCAGCCAGAAATGCTAAAAGCTCTGGGTGTTGAGGGGCTGTCATGGTTGACACGCCTATTCAACATTGTGGGGGAGTCTGGTACAGTGCCAAAGGCAAACCGGGGTGGTGGTTCCCCTGTTCAAAAAGGGGGACCAGAGAGTGTGTGCCAATTACCGGGGTATCACACTTCTCAGCCTCCCTGGGAAAGTCTACTCTAAGGTGCTGGAAAGGAGGTTTTGGCCGATTCCCAGGCCAGTGTTGAGATATAATCTCTCCACCTAGTCCTGGGTCTTCCCCGGGGTCTCCTCCCTCCTGGTCGTGCCTGGAACACCTCCCAAGGGAGGCGCCCAGTGGGAATCCTTACCAGATGCCCGAACCACCTCAACTGACTCCTTTCTAAGCAGAGGAGCAGCGGCTCTAATCCGAGTTCCTCCCGGATGACTGAACTTCTCACCCTATCCCCAAGGGAGAAGCCAGCCACCCTCCTGAGAAAACTCATCTCGGCCGCTTGTATCCGTGATCTCGTCCTTTCGGTCATTACCCATCCCTCATGACCATAGGTGAGGATAGGAACGAAGATTGACCGGTACATCGAGAGCTTTGCCTTGCGGCTCAGGCTAAGGACTAATTTCCTACCCGGAGAAGGCAATCCACCAGTTTCATGGCCTCAGATTTAGTGGTGCAGCCGCTTCACACTCGGCTGCCAGCCGATCCATTGAGTGCTGAAGGTCACAGGCCGATGATTTTAAGGTCACAGGCCGATGATGTGAGGTGATGTTCCACGTCCCCAGAGCCAGCTTCTGCCGCCCGGGTCTGGTCCATCGGGACCCCTGACTTTCACTGCCACCCATGTGGCAGCGCACCCGACCCCAGCAGGTCTCCCTGCAGGTGGTGGGCCCACAGGATGAAGGGGGGGGGGGGGGGGGGTGCCACGTAGCTTTTTCGGGCTGTACTCGGCCGGGCTCCGTGGCAAACCCGGCCACCAGGCGCTCGCCGACGAGCCCTCCGTCTGGGCCTGGCTCCAGACGGGGGCCCCGGGCTTCCTCCAGGCAGGGTCTCTCCTCTATTCCGTTTGTTCATGGGGTCTTCTTGAACCATTCTTAGTCTGGCCCCTCACCTGAGACCACTCTGCCATGGGAGACCCTACCAGGAGCACATGGCTCCAGACAACACAGCCCTCAGGTTCACAGGGACATGCAAACCTCTCCACCACGATAAGATGACTGTTCCAGGAGAGGACACAGGTGCCACCATTCTCCATTTCCAAAATTTCACATGCCAGGGTCTGGGGACCGGCCCCGTCACCATGACAACCCCATCAGCAGCCGTGCACCGGGCATCTCATCAGTCGCAGCCACAACAGAACCCTCAGGCTAACGGGCCGATCAGAGGAGCCCGCTTATCCTGTCTGCTATCTAATGGAAACCCATTCCCTTAATATGGTAGTAAAATGAGTCCTATAAGGTATTAAAGTTAGTAAAGTATGTGCTAAAAAGTATTTTGGCATTGAAATAAGAAGCAAGGTGCTTGAACCCTAGAGGTCTTCACAGTGAGGACAGCTACAAAGGGTTTCCAACAGAGCTCCTCAAAGCTTTATTGTTATTTTTATTCAGCATATCAAAGCCCTGATGAGGAGGACGTCACCAGAGGGGGGCTCGGTCACGGCTGGAGGTCGCCAAGCACTTCTTCCCCCGTTCGAGAGCCACTCTCGCCAGAAACCGACTTGCTCCGGTGGTTCACAGAGAAGACACGCATGCGTGTGCACACACGCACACACTTGTTCTGCTCTGTTGAACAAGGAGAAAACAAGGATGGCTCACACCCGTCAAACAACGACGTTAGAGCAGAACAATCCTCCGCTGGCATGAGGTGTGATATTTGCATGATGCTGCCTCTCAACTGTATTTCTGTGATTCAGATGTGTTGTTATTTTAAACCCGGTTTCTTGTTTTTGTGGTGTTGTTTCGATTTGGTAAGCATTTTGTGTTGCTGTTTTACAGGAAAGGTTCTTAATAAATAAAGTTAGATATTGATTGGATTTGATCCACACAAACACACTGTCTGCTCTGTTGAGCCAGTAAGAATCTGCGGTGCTCGGTCTGTCAGGGTGGAAGGATCCATTCATAGGCTCAACTGGACCGTGTACCTACCAAACAAACAGCCAAACAAATTAACTGTAGGCTAATGCCTAACTGTATGCTAACAGTTAACTGTATGCTGATGGCTAATTGAATGCTAACAGCTAAATGCATCCTGAAAGCTTACTGTGCTAAGGGATAACTCTTAGCTAACAGCCAACAGAGTGCAGAGTGACTCATCAAATTATATTGTGCATGTTAACACAGCAATGGGTCATTCAGGAAGACGCCATTACTGTTCTATTACTCATCGATCTAAGCTGCATTCTGAATTCCCAGGCTGTCATCACAGGCCCCTCCCCTTCATCTCTCAACCAATCAGGACCTCATGCATTAACAGTACAACTCCAAGCCAAAATGCAGTATTAGTCTACATTTCTTTATACATGGTTCTCTCTGTTGTTGTCATTGAGACTCTTTGAAGCTCTCCCCCAGCCCTTCACCTCTGGGACTAAGCTCCCCCTGTCTAAGGAGGAGAAGGAGATGCTATCCTCCAGGGCTGAGGAACTCCCTACATATTCACACCACCACCAGCGTCTAGACACCATCAGGGGGGAATTCATCTCCCGGAATACTTCATGGATCCATCGTACCCGTGTGGAAGAATTTGCTGGTGTCTAATCTCCAAATGTGTCAATAAATGTTTTGTTTTAAATACTAGTCACTAGCCCTACTGCTTGTAGTATAAACTGTACTGCACAACACCATAGGCCTACACTTAAACAGCACTCTGACAACGACGTGAACTCACAATAATATCTTTAGCTCCTAAATTTAATTACTGTGCTGTCCTTTTCACCTTGATTCAATTTCACTGGAAGTTAATCATTTTCACCAAAAATAATCTTTAAAACAAGCTAACAAAATATGACATGTCAAGGTTTAATGGGCCTAACCTTGGAAATCACTCTTTTTTTGATTATCTCAGCATTGTGCTCAGCTGTTTCCAAAGTAACACACATTATATTTCTGAAATTTTCTTTGTATTTGGAAAAAAGACCTCCAACTCGACCATCAGGCCTCGTCGCCCTTTTCAAAGCCTGTAATCTGAGCTCCAGATATTCACATCTTCACTGTCGCTACGATCAAATGGCCAGAGACACTCCCTGCTGCTTCCTGACCTGCTGACCTCTGAGCGCCACTTATCAGAGGATTCTGATATGCAGGGCTGAGCTTCATGTCCTGTTTTGTCTTATGCAGTCTAGTTTCAGTATGGACAGAACATTCTGCACAGTGAGGTAGCGTAACAAGTGCTTAGGCCTACGATGTATGAAGTGATGGATACACTCGGGTGATCTGTAGTGAGTGGGTTGGTCGGCCATACACACAGTCACCCATCCTCTTACATTATAATATTAACTTACATTACATTAAGTTACATTACATTACAATATAAAGGGGCATCACCGTTGCCTAACATCGAGAAATAATATCATGAATATCGTTCTAATAAATCAAAAGACTTGCAGTATAGTGATTGATTACAACCAGCTATTTCCTGTTCCTGTATAATAGATGAAACACTATACATGAGAAAAGGTGTATACTAGTGTATCCATCAGGTAAGGTAAGGACCCAATTATCCAGTGGGTCCCGGTCCCCAGCTCCACACTGTTCAGATGGTTGTGATTCTGCTGCTGACTGCAGGGCGGAGTGTGTCTGCTGCCTCCTCTTACTCCCCCTCCTCCTCCATCTCCATAACTCTCCTCCTCCTCCTGTCATCTCTCTCCTCCTCCTCCTCCTGTCATCACTGTCCTCCTACTCCTCTCCAACACTCTCCTCCTCATCCTCCTCTTGTCATCACTGTCCTCTTCCTCCTCCTGTCATCACTATTCTCTTCCTCTTCCTCCTTCTCCTCTTGTCATCACTAGGGCTGCAACAACGAATCGATAAAAACGATAAAAATCGATCACTAAAAGCGTTGGCAACTAATTTAGTCAATGATTTGTTGAGTCGCGCGATTATTAATACTATAGTCACTCATAGGCACGGAACTGTTTACAGAAGCCAATGCCAACAGGTCCATGCTTCATGCACGCCCACAGCGAGCCTTCCGTGCGCTATAGTGCTATGTGTGTGCTAACAGCTTGTATTTTGGACATGAAACATGGCGGAGAAAACGGTTAGACCGAAATCTTCCAAAGTGTGGGAGCAATTTACAATGCATAAAGCTAAAAAGTGTGTTAGTTGCAATCTTTGCAAAAGCAAAATGGCGTGGCACGGAAGCACCACGGTGATGTCATCCGTGACGAGGAAGGGGGCTCGACAGCAGGGTTAATTCAATACAAGATCTCACATTTATTCAGTTTTCAAGTAAGGACATGCAATATCAAGCCCAAAGTATACTACTCCATATCCGTAATCCGTAATCCGACTCTGTAACTACAGAGACCCCTCGAGCATTTGCAGTTCTCCGTCGGGATGTCGGATACGCAATGCAATTCGCCGCCCGATCGATCTTATATGCTGACTACTTTAAACACTAGTAAATAGTGTTTAAATAGAGTTAAATAAACTTCCAAAGCTTTCAAAGCAAATCTTATTAGGTGTTTTATTGGTCCTTAATGTGGAAAGTAAACAATGTACAAGTAAATAAGGTGCAAAGTCAAACTGGGAAATGTGATTTTGTTAGAGGACCAATCACAGCCCTTGCCGTCTCCGTTGCGTCGACGGATAGTTTAAAAATATTGGATGCACACGTAGTGCTACGGAGACCCTGTCAGAGACCCTCTCCGTAGCACTACGTGCGCATCCAATATTTTTATTGGATGCGCAATTTTTACATTTATTTTTATTTTTACGTACAGCACTTTACGGAGGACTATCTACCTAGTATCTCCTGTTTCTCGTTTGGTGTTTTAATTTATTCGTTATCCAGCTTTACAAGCATGAAAAGTTTATTAAACTAACGTAAGCGTTAGCTCGTTAATTGTGTGTGTGTGTGTGTGTGTGTGTGTGACTTTATTTACTTTACACTTTTAAACAACAGAAAACCAAATTTTGTGCACTTTATAAAAGAAAGAAGCCTTTTAATTTTTGTAGATATATACATAAATGTATATCATACAGTTATGTTTACATTTTTTTATCATTTAATATTACTTTTAATAGCTCAGGGACGGAGCAATAACCTGTTGTTTTTACACTTCAGTCTGCACTGTGAATTTGAAGTAATGTTCAGTTTTTGAATAAATTACATTATAAATTATTATAATTATAAATTACAAATGTTTCTTTTTTTATTCGATTCATCGATTAATCGAAAAAATATTCAACCGATTAATCGATTATTAAAATAATCGTTAGTTGCAGCCCTAGTCATCACTGTCCTCTTCCTCCTCCTCCTCATGTCATTACTGTCCTGCTCCTCTCCATCACTCTCCTCCTCCTCCTCCTCCTCTCAGGCTGGCCTGGCCCTGATGGGTGGAGGTGTACTCACTACTCTAAACAAATGGCTGTGTTGCTAGCATATAAAACATCTCTCTCCTGTTCTGCTGAACAAGGGGAACCTCGGCTGTTTGTCAGCCCAGGGCGTCTGTATCTCTCCTCTTCCTCCAGGATGATGGATTGACGCATCACTTCCTCTTCCTCAGCTCACTGTCCAGCAGGGCAGCTGTCCTCTGTGTGTCTCAGGCTGCCTACCTAATATTAAGGACTTTAATGAGTACAGGGGGTGAGAGATACTGCAGAGGTTAGGGTGTTTGACTCCGACCTGAGAGGTACCGGGTTCGATCCCAAGTGTCCGCAGTCCAACCTGTAGGCCTTCTTTGAGCATGATGCCCCCTAACCCCTACCTGATCCTTAAAGGTCCCCTGACATGCCACCAGGTGTGAGTGTGATTAGCCGTTACAAGCCGTTTTGAAAATCTGTCTGTTCTGACATCACAGGTGGGCATGTCCACCTAGATGTGTGACTGATAGATGAGCACCGTTTGCTACAGTCCACTGGGTAGGCTGGTAGACTGATCTATCCAGCACACATCTAGGTGGACACGCTCACCTGTGATGTCATAACAGACTGATTTTCAAAACGGCTTGTAGTGACATCAATAATCACATCTCATGGGACCTTTAAGGACATGCATGTGGATTCACTGTCAGTTGCTTTGGACAAAAGAACATGCTAAATTACTGAAAAGTAGATAGTAATGGGAATATGAAAATGGATGAACAAATGTCTGAGACATATGCAGTTAGAATAAAGAGTGTCGATGATATATAGTCGATATGTAATGTGAATATCCTGATGATGAGAGTGGTTTCTCTCTCTCAATGTTGGCTGACTAATGGATGATAAAAGTCTGGCGTTTTTTCTGACACAGATAAATAATGGGTGGTAAAGGTCATTAACGGCCATGAGGGGACGTCAGCCATTAAACAGCAGAGGTCACTGACATCCATTAGGATGTTATAAAGGTCCAATCTCTCTGCCTGGTATGATTAAATATGATTCATAACCATGTTGGTGAGAGTGGGGCACACAGATGGCGAAGCACGCCCCGCGAAGACTTTGATGATATTAAAGATGGATATTTATCAGTTTTAACGAGGACGGCTTGCGGCGGGAAGCGAGATGATGTCTCCTTAATCACCTTAAAGCTGACGCTAGCGTCTGGGTAAAAACATCCCCCTTGATTAAGCTGGTGGTGTCCGTATGCCCGGGCTGATGTAAGACACTCCGGGCGATGCACCAACGGCTCTGGAAGCTTAAGCCTCAGGAATCAGACCTCGGATTACCTGCACTGTCAGCAGTGTTTGCTTTAGAGGTCCGCTCTGATTGGTCGAGACCCCCGATGTGTGCCGCCCTGATCCTTTTTAACATCAGAACATCAGGAGGACCAGAACGCCGCCATGCTCATTAACCCTCATAAACGATACCGCGTGTTAATGCTCATTAACGAGCTGACCGGTTACTATCGCTGGCTCCTCAGCCAATCAGCAGCCACAGCAGAGAGCAGAGAGGGTTTTATCATGCGCCGCCTCTCTGGAGATCAGGTGAGATTGTCCGTATTGTCTACTGCCGTTACAAACCAAAAGGCACTTGGCCTGGGATGTGACGGGAGCACTCATCTCTACAGCGTGACCCCTGACCCCTGGCTGTGGAGGCTGTTCCACGCCTGGCTTAACTCTGTAATCGTCTGTTGATTCATTCCCAAGATGGCCCCCAGTCAGCTGACACCTCGATTTTTCTCGGAAAACATGTTTGCTCCATTCCGTTTCTCTCGCTTCCTTTTTTCTAGCGTAAGTGCAAACACAATTTTCTCTCAATTTTTGGCTCAATGCGTCTGTCTACACACGCTCTCTCTCTCTCTCTCTCTCTCTCTCTCTCTCTCTCTCTCTCTCTCTCTCTCTCTCTCTCTCTCTCTCTCTCTCTATGATCACTTGGTTGATTTGTCTGAATTGTTTACTTCACACTACAGGATATTATTTGCTGTACAGGCCACTGGAGTTTAGGACGGTAGTATCTGCAGTTGGTGACAAGGTAGTCACATACATATCACATTGGTGCTGATGTAACGCTGCTATCCTTCAGTTAAGATCCCTAGACCAGAGGTTTATTAGAGACTGCTGCCTCTGTGTTAAGACCCCTCGACCAGTTGTTTATTGGACTACTGCCCCTAAGACCCCTAGACCAGTGGTTTATTATAGACTCTGCTGACCCTAAAAGACCCCTAGACCAGTGGTTTATTAGAGACACTGCCAACCCTAAGACCCCTAGACCAGAGGTTTATTAGAGACTCTCCTAACCCTGTGTTAAGACCCCTAGACCAGTAATGTATTAGAGACAGGAAAAAAACAGGAAGGTTCTAGTAGCCGTGCCAGTTTTTAAGCTTCAATCATGAAAGACATCTGAGCTGTAGGACATCTGGGTCTGGCTGAGACTGATATAGGAGAATAAATAAAGGCACATGTTGACATTTAACCAGAAGGAACTTAACGGTTAGCAGAAGTTGTGCAATTTACCCTTCAAACGAGCGACATGTGTCTCCGTCCATCACTAGCCTAGTGGTCCGTGAGGGCTCAGCCCTACTCCTATCGTTCTGCTTATTCTTTATATATATTATTATATTATTATAATATTGTCTGTGGGACCTCAAGCTGAGGTTATATCTCCCGGCAGGCAGTGTCTCCCTGGGGGTCCATGGGGAGAAGCAGAAGGTTAAATGTGTTTCCACCTGGCTCTGCATGAACGACTTAGTAGATCAGGACCTAACAAACGACCCCCCCCCACCCATGTGGAGATTACGGTTCCACCATCGCTCTGCATGATGGCACACAGAGGACTTTTATACTCTGAGCAGCAAATCTGCAGTGGATAACCAGAAGGGAAGTGAAGGAAATGAACAGGAAACTCAATCATTACTTTTTCCCCTCGTCCTCATCAGAACTCAACACTGGCGTCACCATGGAGATGATAGCTGTAGGCCTATTGATCATCTGCGCTGTCTGGTTCCACGCAGGTGAATTCATTTTTTATCTATTAATAGTATTCTGACACTAATAATTAATAATTCAACCTCTACCAAAAGAGGGAAATCAGAAGATGGCTTTGATTAATTGATGAGGCATTTAAAATACTAATCATAATCATATTGATTGCTGGTTGTCCAACTATATCATCTCAATATAATCTTTGGTTTCCCCCACAGAGTCATGTGTGATTAAAAAAATCATGAATAGCATGTTTAAAGGTGCCATGACATGCCACCAGGTGTGGTGTGATTAGCCGTTACAAGCTGTTTTGGAAGTCTGCCCCATATGACATCATATGGGGCAGGAAGTGGGCGTGTTCACTTAGATGTGTGCTGGATAGATCAGTCTATCAGCCTACCCAGTGGACTGTAGCAAACATCTATCCGTCACTTATCTAGGTGGACACGCACACCTGTGATGTGTTAAGGGGCTGATTTCCAAAACGGCTTGTAACGGCTAATCACACCACACCTGGTGGTATGTCATGGCACCTTTAAAACAATTTTAAGTCTCCAGAGAAACTGAAGCCGTTTCTCAATTCACGTTCTCGTGCGTACTTGTGTACTTGCGTTCTCGGTAAACGTCATCAGTGGTAGCCCAAGCACTGCTCCAATTCCAAGTACGCGAGAACGCGAGTACTGTCGTAAAACCTGGAAGTGTTCTCGATGCGTTCTCGATGAGGCCGTTCTACTGAGGATGCATCGGAGGTGACTCGTGTGGACTTGGGACCGTTAAATATCCCAGAATGCATCATCGAGTCCGCTGCTGTTCCAATTGCAGGTGCGTACTCGCGTTCTCGGAAGTCTGTACTTGAAAGTCCGGACTTCCCAAGTACGTACTTGCAAGTCCGCGAGAACGTAGTCCGCGTACTTGGTATTGAGAAACGGCTTGAAAGTCTTGAAAGAGTCAGGAACGGCTCAGTGCGTGAAGAGGAGCACTGAAGCATTTGTGTCGGGTTGCGGAGCAGAACGTTTTTTTTCATTAACCCAACATATATACGTCAATACAATATTAATCAATAGAAAATATACAAGTGAAAATTGTCTGAATGCTATCAACTTGAGACCCTGCTGGTTCAATCTACCAACTGAAACAGTGTTTATCTCTCTGTCTGAACCATCTGTGTGTTCAATGAATCCTGGAGGCTGTTCCATCGATCAATCGCCCCCTCTCCCCATCTCCTTTCCAAAGCCTTTCTGATTCTGAATGCCCCTGGTCTCCATGGAGATTGAATTACGAAGGCTGTTCGGCGACATTTTTAAGAAGATTCTCACAGCTGTTCACAGAAGACCCAAAGCAGCTCATTCATAGATGGAAGTACTGTTTCAGTGTGTGTTTTGTTATGAGCAAGAAAACATCTTAAAAGCATTTGAAGTTTCATGTTTAATGTTTAAAAAGATATGTTTTACATTTAGTCAGCATTTCTGAATTCTTATGTGTTTGGCCAATATGCATTTCCTATGTGTTCCTATTTAAGACGTTGTCACTTTAAGATCACATGATTCGAATTGGCCTATCGCGTGACCCTTCATTCACTCACGTTTCTAACTGGTTCCGCGTTTCATTAAGTCAAGTGAATCTAATGCAATCCAATTGAATCTGTCAACATCTTATGTTTAACGTAGCATCGTTGGTATGTATTCTTTGTATTTTAATTTCCTTTGAAAGTATTCATTATTATTTGGACTCCAGTGTGAAGTTTGGTGACGTTTTTTAAGGTATCTTCTAAAGATCTAGGGTTAGTTAGTCTAGATGTACTACGGCCATACGAACGGCATGTTAATTCACACATGTCATTTTGACAGCACTAATAGTGTTACAATGACCAAAATTAATGTTGTTTACATGTAAATATGATTGTATATTTACATTTGAGTTAAATACAAAACGAAATGCAACATGTTATAGTGGATTGGAAATTAGTTTATTCAAGCTTTATTTATGATATCCATTATTCTTTGTTAATTTATTCAGCCTTTTTATTTCTGTACTTGCAGTTTCACCTTTTCCCTTGCATCCAATAAACCTGTGGAAGTGAGAAATAACCTACAGAGTCCTGGTGTTTGGGAGAGAGTTTAGCTGGCCGTCAGGGTATACCATAGACATACCGAGGACGGAACAGTGAAACAACGGCTATCAAGCAAACAAGATATAGCACAGCAAGTTGGAAGCTAACCGATATGGCATCGTCACACGCATCCAGTGGACGACCAATGGAGCATTCTCTACAGTCAAGTGCTACTGGAACCATGCACGCCAGTGAGTCACAGGCTACAGAGGAGAATTTGCATGGAAATACAGCAGCACAGGAGAACCCACACTGAGCATCGTTAAGGACACGCTCGCAAGTATGGCGTTCAGTGACATCCAGCGCATCATCAGCGGGGTCTGCAGCAGCCAAAGCAAGAGCGAAAGCCGAAGCAGCAAAGGCACGCCTATCCTATGCTGAAGAAGAAGCTAATCTGAGGCTACAACAAGCTAAGTTAGAAGCGTCTTTAGAAATACTCAAACATAAAAAAGAGGCTGCAGCAGCCATTGCTGAAGCAGAGGCACTTGAAGCTGCTGCTGATGTAACCAGTGAGAGACATAGTTGTGACCTGAACATAGACTCTGTTCCTATAGAAGCCTCACAACGCACAAAGGAGTATGTGTTAAATCAAATTAAAGAAAAGGATTCAGAATTCCAGTCACGTGATAACAGTGACATACAAGGTGCGCCGGTCCCTAGCCACAACGTGTCACCTCCACCACTAAAGCCTGAAGCCAGTCCTTTCTATCCGCATCAGAACAATGCTACTCCACATCGTCTCGTCTCACAGCAGCCTCACATCAGTGCACAAGAGGACTTCCACGAGCCAGTCAAAAGGTCGCCTGGAGACGTTCGCCTGCCTCACATCAAGTCCAGCGGTGAGCATGCTACTCCTGCACACCACTTCAGACCACAGAATTACACCCAGCCTCCTCACATAGATGATGGCAGCTCACACATAAATTACTTTGTCAGATATCTAGCCCGCCGTGAGCTCGTAGCTACAGGCTTGCTTCATTTCAATGACAAACCCCAAAACTACAGAGCATGGAAGCGTTCCTTTTTGACTGCCATCAGCGGCCTAAACCTGGAACCGAGTGAGGAGATGGACCTTCTGCTAAAGTGGCTCGGGAAGGAGTCAGCAGAGCATATTGAGCAGATAAGAGCAATACACATCAATCGGCCAGAAGCAGGACTGGCCATGGCATGGGAAAGGCTCGAGCTAACATATGGCTCAGCTGAAGCAATCGAAAATGCTCTGTTCAAACGCATTGACTCCTTTCCAAAAATAATAAACCGAGATGGACCTAAGCTGACAAAGCTGGGTGATCTGCTGATGGAACTGCAGGCTGCTAAAGCTGAAGGAGACTTACCAGGCTTAGCTTTCCTTGACACGGCGAGGGGCGTCAACCCAATTGTACAGAAACTCCCATTTAGTTTCCAGGACAAGTGGGTGATGACCGGGGCAGCCTACAAGCGTCAAAACCAGGTGAACTATCCCCCCTTTGGCTTCTTTGTCGATTTTGTCTGCCAACAGGCTCACATTGCAAACGACCCAAGCTTCAGCCTCATTGGCAACACAGACATAGCCCCCAGGACAGAGAAGACAGCGTGGAAACCGAACAGACAGCGGGAAGTCTCCGTCCACAAGACAGAGGTGTCACCCAGAGCAACATCTGACACGGGTGAGCCTCCAACAAAGTACAACGATAGCGATAAATTGTGTCTGTTGCATAAAAAGCCACACCCTCTCTACAAGTGCCGGGCATTCAGAGAGAAGCCCATTGATGAGCGCAGAACACTCCTCAAAGAAAACAATGTGTGCTTTAAATGTCTGTCTTCCTCATCTCACATAGCAAAGGACTGCAAACTCATTGTCCGGTGTTTTGAATGTAAGAGCCACAGGCACAACACAGCGCTTCACCCAGGACCCGCACCCTGGCAGCAGAAGGCTGATCCTGCTTCTGAGCACGGCGGGGAGGAGGATGAAGCTTCACCGAGGTCCCAGGTCACCAACAAATGCACGAGAGTCTGCGGTGGGGAACTCACAGACCGCTCCTGTTCGAAAATATGCCTGGTCAAAGTGTTTCCAGCTGGCCACAGAGGAAAAGCAGTGAAACTGTATGCGATCATGGATGAGCAGAGCAACAGGTCACTGGTTCGCTCACAGTTCTTTGACATGTTCAACGACCAAAGTTCAAGCGCTCCTTACACACTCAGAACGTGTGCTGGAGTGAAGCAATCAGCAGGCAGAAGGGCCAGTGGCTATGAAGTGGAGTCTCTGGATGGAACTGTTCGCGTCCCTTTGCCAAGCCTCATAGAATGTAACGACATACCGAACAACAGAGAGGAGATTCCAACCCCTGAAGTAGCTCTTCACCATGCTCATCTAAGGTCAGTGGCACACCTCATTCCAGACATTGACCAACAAGCCCCCATTATGCTTCTCTTAGGACGGGACATTATCAGGGTACATAAAGCCCGCAAACAGGTGAATGGCCCTCACAACCTGCCTTATGCACAGAAGTTAGACCTGGGATGGGTCATTGTCGGAAATGTGTGCCTAGGACATGTCCACAGACCGTTGACTATTAGCACGTTCCACACAAACACCACGGAGCTGCAACGGCCCACTCTCTTTGACTTGTGCCCCAACGTGTTCCATGTGAAGGAGAGGTTCAATGACACCCAGGCCCTCAGTGATCCCCCAGCTGCGTATTCTGAGGACCAGCCTTTCTGTGAAACCGACCACCTTGGATGCACAGTGTTCAGGCGGACCAGGGATGACAACCAGGTGGCTCCCTCCATTGAAGATGCAAGGTTCATGGAGATAATGAAGGAAGGACTGCAAAAAGACTCAAACAGTTGGGTGGCGCCATTACCTTTCAAGAGCCCACGCCCACGGCTCCCTGACAACAGGCCCCAGGCGCTGAGACGTCTCATGTCTCTCAAACGTAACTTTGACAAAAAGCCTGAGATGAGAGACCACTTTCTCGCCTTCATGGACATGTTTTGCAACAGTCATGCTGAATTAGCCCCCCCCTCTCAGCCCAGACAGAGAAAGGTGGTACCTACCAACGTTCGGTGTGTACCATCCGAAGAAACCTAAGAAAATACGCGTGGTATTCGATTCAAGTGCCCAATACGACAGCGTATCACTCAACAATGTGCTGTTAACGGGACCTGACCTGAACAACACACTACTGGGAGTGCTGATCCGGTTCAGAAGAGAGGCCATTGCCTTCACAGCTGACATAGAACAGATGTTCTATTGCTTCCTGGTAAGAGAAGAAGACCGTGACTTCTTACGTTTTCTCTGGTTCCAGAACAATGACCCCTCCAAAGCCATCGTGGATTACCGCATGAACGTCCACGTCTTCGGTAATAGCCCTTCACCTGCAGTGGCTATTCATGGTCTACACAAGTCTGTTCAAGACAGCGAGTTCCACGTCAACCCAGATGTGCAGCACTTCGTGTTGCATGACTTCTACGTCGATGATGGGCTGAAATCTCTGCCCACAGTTCAAGCTGCCGTTAGCCTGCTAAAAAGGACACAGGATGTGCTCTCCAAGTCGAATCTGAGGCTCCACAAGATTGCAGCGAACAACAAAGAGGTCATGGACGCCTTTCCATCCAGTGACCACGCGAGTGACCTCAAAGACCTTGACCTCCATGCAGACACGCTGCCGCTACAGCGCAGCCTCGGGATTGACTGGAATCTCAAGACAGACTGTTTCCTTTTTAATGTCTCCAGTGAGACCAAGCCTTACACCCGACGAGGTGTCTTGTCCACAATCAATAGCCTCTACGACCCACTTGGATTCGTCGCGCCTGTCACAGTCCAAGGCAAGGCTATCCTGCGCGAGCTCACGGCGGAGAACGGTGACTGGGACGCGCCCTTACCTCCAGCCATGGAAGATGCCTGGACATCATGGAGAGCCTCTCTGTCCAAGCTCGCTGAGCTTTCTATCCCAAGGCACTACACAGAAGCATCACCGTCAGCAGCGGTAAGAAGAGAACTGTGTGTGTTCTGTGATGCGTCAGTCAAAGCTATCGGTGCTGTATGTTACCTGAAAGTGACAGACAGTAATGGCAACAAGCAGATTGGATTTGTGATGGGCAAAGCCAAGCTAGCTCCCCGCCCTGAACACACAGTGCCAAGGCTTGAACTCTGCGCAGCAGTGCTTGCTGTTGAGTTAGCAGACCTTGTCTCAGCAGAACTAGACTTACAGCTTGACGCCGTAACCTACTACTCAGACAGTAAAGTAGTCCTGGGCTATATTGGCAATGAGACCAGACGCTTTTATGTCTATGTCAGCAACCGGGTGTTGCGCATCCGAAGATCCTCCCGACCAGACCAGTGGTGCTACGTACCTACAGACCTGAACCCTGCAGATCACGCAACACGTTCCGTCCCTGCTGGCCAACTGAAGCACACCAACTGGCTGAGTGGGCCCAAATTTCTCTCTAAGCCAGAGCCCAGCATTTCTGAGAGCACGTATGACCTTGTTGACCCGAGCACAGACCCAGACATCCGTCCTCTGGTGTCTGCCTTAAGCACTACAGCCTCAAACAAGCAGCTGGATTCACAACGCTTTGCTAAGTTCTCTACTTGGAAGTCATTAACTCGTGCAGTGACTCGCCTCATTCATATAGCCTGTCATTTCAAGACAGCTCACAGAGAGAACAGAGCATGCAAGGGCTGGCATTACTGCAAAGCTGAATCTACAGTTGAAGAATCAGAGAAGGCGTCAGCTGTAATCATCCGAGCAGTTCAACAGGAAGTCTACAGCCAAGAGACAAAGTGCATTCAAAAACAAGAAATGATGCCAAAAACAAGCCCTCTCAGAAATCTAGACCCGTTCATTGACACACACGGCCTTCTCAGAGTTGGAGGCCGTCTTCATCATTCAAGTCTCGATCAGGGTGAAAAGACACCCCTGATTATTCCTGGCCAGCATCACATCGCCACTTTACTCATCAGACACCACCACGAGCAAATCCATCATCAAGGCCGTCACTTTACAGAGGGGGCAGTCCGTTCAGCTGGCCTTTGGATAGTCGGAGGGAAGAAAAGGGTAAGCAGCATCATCCACCAATGCATAACATGCAGAAGGCTCAGAGCTCCACTCAGCATCCAGAAAATGGCTAACCTGCCAGCCGATCGTCTGTCAACTGATCCTCCATTCTCCAGCGTGGGTCTGGATGTGTTCGGCCCATGGAACGTCTCCTCACGCAAGACCAGAGGTGGTTTCGCTCAAAGTAAAAGGTTGGCAGTGATCTTTACGTGCATGAGCATACGAGCTGTGCACATAGAAGTCATAGAATCCCTTGACACCTCTAGCTTCATCAACGCGCTACGGCGCTTCCTTTCAGTGCGCGGGCCGGTCAAACACATTCGCTCAGACCGCGGCACGAACTTCATTGGCGCCTGTAAAGAATTGAAGATAGCCTCAAACATTAACAGCACTGCGGTAAAGACTTACCTTTCAGACAAGGGCTGCACCTGGTCTTTTAATCCCCCACATGCTTCCCATTGTGGTGGATCATGGGAGAGAATGATAGGGCTGGCGAGGAGGATCTTAGACGCAATGTTCCTCCAGCTGAAAGACAAGCTCACCCACGAAGTGCTGGTGACTTTCATGGCAGAAGTCGCAGCGATCATCAACGCCAGGCCACTTCTTCCAGTAAGCATGGACCCTGATGACTCGTTCATACTCATGCCAGCTGCTCTTCTCACACAAAAGATAAACATTGTCCCTGCTCCTGCGGGTGAGTTTGGAGTTGCAGACCTCTACAAGGCCCAGTGGCGACAGGTTCAGCACCTGTCCAACACCTTCTGGGACCGCTGGAGGAAGCAATTCCTCCCAACACTGCAGGCCCGCAAGAAATGGCAGTCCACTCAGCCAAACATCCAGCCTGGAAGCGTTGTTCTCCTTAAGAACAGCCAAGTACCAAGGAACGACTGGACTGATTGCACAGGCCTTCCCTAGCAAAGATGGAAAAGTGCGCCAGGTTGAGGTGAAGGTCATCAAACCAGGCGGGACTAGCCTCTTTCTCAGGCCAGTCAATGAAGTGGTTTTTCTTCTACCTCCGGAGGCACAGTAAACAGACTGTTTAAGACAAAAAGATGTGTTGTGCATGGACTTTGGGGTGACGTGTATCCACGTCAGGCGGGGAGTGTTTTGTTATGAGCAAGAAAACATCTTAAAAGCATTTGAAGTTTCATGTTTAATGTTTAAAAAGATATGTTTTACATTTGGTCAGCATTTCTGAATTCTTATGTGTTTGGGCAATATGCATTTCCTATGTGTTCCTATTTAAGACGTTGTCACTTTAAGATCACATGATTCGAATTGGCCTATCGCGTGACCCTTCATTCACTCACATTTCTAACTGGTTCCGCATTTCATTAAGTCAAGTGAATCTAATGCAATCCAATTGAATCTGTCAACATCTTATGTTTAACGTAGCATCGTTGGTATGTATTCTTTGTATTTTAATTTCCTTTGAAAGTATTCATTATTATTTTGACTCCAGTGTGAAGTTTGGTGACGTATTTTAAGGTATCTTCTAAAGATCTAGGGTTAGTTAGTCTAGATGTACTACGGCCATACGAACGGCATGTTAATTCACACATGTCATTTTGACAGCACTAATAGTGTTACAATGACCAAAATTAATGTTTACATGTAAATATGATTGTATATTTACATTTGAGTTAAATACAAAACTAAATGCAACATGTTATAGTGGATTGGAAATTAGTTTATTCAAGCTTTATTTATGATATCCATTATTCTTTGTTAATTTATTCAGCCTTTTTATTTCTGTACTTGCAGTTTCACCTTTTCCCTTGCATCCAATAAACCTGTGGAAGTGAGAAATAACCTACAGAGTCCTGGTGTTTGGGAGAGAGTTTAGCTGGCCGTCAGGGTATACCATAGACATACCGAGGACGGAACAGTGTGTGTAGAGGAGATAATTAAAGTAATTATTATTGTAGGAGCCATGAAGGTATTTATTAATGGAAATAGATAATTTTGTGGTTTATGTTTGGGTTATTTTGGTTGTTATATTTCGTAACTTTTATTGTTTATTTTGATATCACAGTAATTGGGTAACAATCATAGGGGCGGTAACATCTAGTTAATATAATCACAGGTGCGCTGGTGCGGGCGGAAGTAATTAAGAAAGAGAGGGTGAGTTACTGGGAGGCCGTATTTTTTGTTGACCGCTGTTCTTGCTTAGGTCGCTGTTTTTGCTTAGATCGCTGTTTTTGCCTGGATCGCTGTGATCGATATTCTTCATACTTTGAACACGTTATGATAAGTTGTCATACTTCTACAATAAAAACCGGTAAACGGAATCTCTGATCTCAGTGGATATTTTGTTTAGTACAGCGCGTCGGACAATCAGCTTACACCCTACACCCAGCCTCTCAGCGACTGCTTAGTTTTGGATACTAGTCACTACATTTTGTCAACAAAAAACGGCATTAGGAAAGCAACTCCGGACGGATCAAGGATCAATGGGAAAAAGGATCATCGGAGATAAAGGAAGGAGGAAGGCACTGACTTTGAATCATTAGGCTACAACCTCGGGAGACGCACTCAAGAGCCAGGTAGGCTTGCTGGTGTATGCGCATCACGCTGTGTACTAATTGGAAGGAATGCGGATTGCATAACCGTATGCTGATGCTCGTCCATTGGGGACATTTTTTTGAATGAACACCGGTTTGGGAGAGTTGGTCACACCGATCGCTGGCATTGATTGTGTGGATCCGTCAGATGACGAATCTCCGCCTGTCTCTTTGAAATTGCCGCTGCTCTGCTAATGTGCGAGACGTTTTTTTGAATTTGTTGACGTGTCTGGATGCACAAATGTATTAAACGAACTGGAAAGAAGAAAATGAGTCAAGAGTGTTGTTGCTTCAAGTTCTGAAATGGAGAGGGAAAAGGCAATCTAAGCTCACTGCATAGGCTTTGTACAGCAAATTTGAAAAGCTTCTAAGTGAAAGGAAAATAAGTGTGAATAAAATTAAAAGGTTCATACCACAAATGAAATCATTCATGAAGAAAAAGGAAAATGTTTCACAGGTACAATCTCTTTTGGAGAGTTTAACTGAACAGTGTGGAAATGCCACCATGTCACATAACATGCTGATTCCTTTACTCCCTGAGGAGGAACAGAGGAAACATAATGAATGGTTTTCTAGTATTATGGTCTACAGCAACACATTTCAAAGGGACGTTGAGCAGTGGTTGAATGAACCAGAGAAACTACTTGTGTTACATGATCAAGATTCTGGTGAAATGAATGAACAGGTATTTCTTCCAGCACCTGAAGAAACACAGCTACAGGCTGCTTCCATAATTAATACAGATGATCTGCAAGACAATGTAAAACCAAATGACAGTGTGTCAAATGTGGGAAGCAGAGTGTCTAAATCACAAAACTCTGCTACAGGAAGAGAGTCTGTTGCTTCCAGTATTTCTTCTGCACGTCTCAGAGCAGAGGCTGACTTGGCAGCTTTAAGGATGAGACAAAAATTATTAAAAGACAAACATGAACTGGAAGAGGAGGAGGAACGGATACGTAAAAAGAAGGAGCAACTTAAATTGGATGAGGAAATTGCAGCAAACATGGCTAAACTGAATGTGCTCAAGTTTCGGAGCATCTTAAGTGGGAAAACCTCTGTATCAAAGCGCTCGGATGGAATGAACTCCTATCTGGCAAAAGGACAAGGGAAAACACAGACCCTCAGTGCGAAAGCAAAGTCATTTGCACCACAAAGCTCACAACATGAATACAACTATATTCATCTGGATGCAGGATCAAGACCTAAGGAGAAAAATCCATCTCAGTTAATTCATTCATATGAACCCAACCTATATGCAGTGAATCACAGTACTCAAGAAGGGATGCAAATGCAAGATGGAAATGGCTTAAATGTAAATATTGGTCCAAATGAAGATCAAAGCAATATGTTTGGAATTATGAGCAAACAAAATGAAATAACATCACTGTTGGTATAGCAGCAATGCCTTTCATCTTTGCCTAGGAGGGAGATACCAATTTTTGATGGTGATCCATTAAAATTTCATGCATTTGTGAAGGAC
The DNA here is from genome assembly GCF_964030765.1 of Micromesistius poutassou. Classification (NCBI taxonomy): domain Eukaryota; kingdom Metazoa; phylum Chordata; class Actinopteri; order Gadiformes; family Gadidae; genus Micromesistius; species Micromesistius poutassou. The sequence continues at coordinate 15,223,440 of NC_140281.1, read as the reverse complement.
TTCGAAAACGGTGTAGAGAGGAACACTGCAAATCACAGTGACAGACTGTATTTCTTGGAACAGCACACAAGGGGTCACCCCAAAGAACTGATCGGAAGCTGCCAGCATATGGAGCCTGAGAGAGGATATGCTAAGGCAAAAGCGTTATTAAAGGAGCAGTTTGGAAATGAGCAAAGGATTTCATACGCATATATGGAAAAAGCTCTTTCATGGCCGTCAATCAAGAATGAGGATGTAAAGGCTCTTCGAGATTACAGCCTTTTTCTCAGAGGTTGCTGTAACGTCATGGAAGAGGTGCAATATCTGCATGAATTGAACATCCCGGCTAACATGCTAACCATCATAAAAAAATTGCCATACAAATTCCGGGACAAGTGGCGTTCTGCAGCCTGTGAACTACAGGAAAGGCACAGTCGGAGAGCTACACTCATTGACATCACAAACTTCATAGAGAGACAAGTACGGATTCTAACTGACCCAGTGTTTGGAAACATACAGGACGCACCATCACTGATGACTAATAGAGGAGTGAACAAGGCTAATCCACAAACTCGTTCTGCAATTAAGGGAACCAGCTTTGCCACCACTGTAGCCCCTGCGATAAACAGAACTCAGCCTGGAACTAAAGGAAAAGAGCATATCGAGTCTGCTAGGAGGACATGCATCTGTTGTGGAGAAGGACATGCTTTGGATTCGTGTCCACAGTTGGGGAAGAAGACACACAAAGAAAAGATAGGCTTCTTAAGAGAGAAGAGTGTCTGTTTTGGCTGTTTGTGTATTGGACACATCAGCAAAGTTTGCAGAAAATGGATTTCCTGTACAAAATGTGGTCTCAAACATCCAACTGTTCTTCACATTCCTCAAAAAGAAAAGGACAAAGACTCAGACCAAGCTGAGAGGAAATCAGAGGTGTCCGTCGACAGCGCTCTGATGTCAAGTGGGCTTACAGGGGCTGGTGATCACAACTGCAAACTTCCTATAGTTCCAGTGCAAGTTAAGTCCAAGAAGGGCAGTAAGATTGTCACCACCTATGCTTTCTTGGACCCAGGAAGTACTGCAGTATTCTGTACAGAAGCTTTAAGAGAAAAACTCAATGTTGCAGGAAAGAAAGTCCACATTCTCCTACGGACGATGGGCCAAGAGAAAGTAGTGAGCAGCCACATGGTGCCAGGACTGGAAGTGGCTGGCTTGACTGGGGAGCATTTCTGTGAGCTGCCCAAGGCTTACACTCAAGCACACATGCCTGTTCACAAGGGAAACATTCCAAAACAGAGTGATATTCAGAAATGGCCTTATTTGAAGCATGTTCATTTGCCTGAGATTGATGCAGGGATTGAGCTGTTGATTGGGACAAATGTCGCTAAAGCCTTGGAACCCTTGCAAGTGATTCGCAGTGTTGGAGATGGACCCTATGCAATCAGGACAATGCTGGGCTGGACGGTGAATGGGCCGCTGAGAGAAGACAATGATGATGCAGTGGACGGTGAGCAGCCAGAGTTAACAGTGAACAGAGTGTCAGTTGTGACTTTGGATGAACTTTGGCAGCAGCAGTTTAAGACAGACTTCCCTGAATGCAGCTTGGAGGAACGGCCAGGCATGTCAAGAGAAGAACAAAAGTTCATGAAGCTGGTTGCAAATTCAGCAAAGCAGGTCAGTGGTCATTATCCGATCAACCTGCCATTGAGGAATAAGGACGTTAGTATGCCAAATAATAGGAAAATCATTGAGCAACGTGCCTTACACCTGAAGAAGAGGCTTCAGAAGGATTCCTCATTTCATGCTGACTACAAGGCCTCCATGAATGATCTTGTTGTCAAAGGCTATGCTGAAAGGGTGCCTGAAGAGGATTTGGAACGTAGTGATGGCAGGGTTTGGTACATCCCGCACCAAGGTGTTTACCATCCTACAAAGAAGAAGATCAGGGTTGTTTTTGACTGTGGAGCAAGTTTCCAAGGAACATCACTTAATGCTCAACTCTTACAGGGCCCAGATCTTACAAGTTCGCTGATTGGAGTGATGAGCAGGTTCAGGAAAGAACCAGTGGTTATCATGGCGGACGTCGAAGCAATGTTTCACCAGGTCCGGGTACCACCAGAGGACGCTGACTTATTGAGGTTCCTCTGGTGGCCTGCTGGAGATTTAAGTCAAGATCATGTGGACTTCAGGATGCTGGTGCATCTCTTTGGGGCAACGTCCTCTCCCAGCTGCGCCAATTTTGCCCTCAGGAAATGTGCAGAGGACAACAAAGGACAGTTCAGCCAGGAAGCAATGGATAAGGTTCTACATAGCTTTTATGTAGATGATTGCCTAGTGTCTGTGGCTTCAGAGGAGAAAGCTGTGTCTCTTTATCATGAGCTCATCGTGATCTGTGCTAAAGGGGGGTTCCGACTCACAAAGTGGATAAGCAACAGGCGTGATGTTCTAACTGCAATACCTGAAGAGCACAGAGCTAAAGACATGAAAATGTTGAACATGGACCAGGATTTGCCACCTGTGGAGAGAGTGCTTGGTGTGGAGTGGTGCATTCAGTCTGATACTTTTAAGTTCAAGATTGTTGTTAAGGACAGACCACTCACTAGGAGAGGAATCCTCTCTACAGTTAGCTCCATCTATGATCCTCTTGGTATCGTAAGTCCTGTCGTCTTGTTCGCAAAGAAGATCTTAAGGGATCTGTGCAGGAGAGCACTTGGCTGGGATGATGTCATACCCCAGACCGTGGCTCAGGAGTGGACAAGTTGGCTGGATGAACTTTTCCATTTGGAGAAATGTAACATCATGAGGTGTCTGAAACCATTGGACTTTGGTGAAGTGACTACGGCACAATTACATCATTTCTGTGATGCAAGCGAGGATGGCTATGGAGCAGTGACTTACCTGCTGTCACGAAATGCACACTCACAGGTGCACAGTGCTTTTGTCATGGGAAAGGCAAGGGTGGCACCATTGAAACCTGCTACCATCCCCCGAATGGAGCTCATCGCTGCCACCATGGCCAGTCGCATTGATATCTTGTGGAAGAAAGAGCTGCACATGCATCTTCAAGACTCTGTGTTTTGGACCGACAGTACTTCGGTGCTGAAATATATCAGGAATGAGACATCCAGGTTCAGAGTCTTTGTTGCCAACAGAGTCACAGAAATTCGCAAGGCTTCACAACCCTCTCAGTGGAGGTATGTTGGAACGGCAAGTAATCCAGCCGATGTCGCCTCCAGGGGTGTTAAAGGCGATGCATTTCTCAAGGATGCAACATGGGTGTCAGGGCCTCGTTTTCTCCTTCAACCTGAGAATGAGTGGCCTGTCAACCCTGAGAATGTTCATCGACTCCCAGCAGATGACCCTGAGGTCAAGAAGGAAGCCACAGTGAATACTGTACAGGCCAGTGAGGAGGCTGATGCAGTAACTCGCATGATCCACCACTTCAGCTCTTGGATCCATCTGAGAAAGTCTGTAGCTTGGATCTTGAGATTTAAAACTTGGCTCTTATCTCCCTGCCAGAAGAGGAGACAATTGAATATGGCTCTTGCACAATCTGCGTTGGATATGGAACAACAACGACGTTCATTGGAGAGGGATATGGAAACATTCAAGAGAAAGATGCTTTCAAGTTGTTTATCAGTGGAGGAGTTGGAGAAATCAGAGCTAGAGATCATCAAGTTCAGTCAAAGGAGGCGGTTTCCAGAGGAGTTCTCCATGCTGGAAAAAGGCAAAAGTGTCAAGGGTCATAGTCACATCCACACACTCTGCCCACTAATGAAGGATGGAGTTCTAGTTGGTGGTCGGCTCAGCAGGTCATCTATGCCAGCAGAAGCTAAGCATCCCATAATACTGGCAAAAGATTTACATATCTCAACCCTTCTGCTGAGACATGTCCATCAAGAGGTGGGACATAGTGGGCGAAACCACATGTTGTCCAAGCTGCGTGAGAAATACTGGATCTCAGGAGCTAGTACAGCCATAAGGAGTGTTCTGTCAAAGTGTGTGAGCTGTCGACGATTGAATGCTCAGCCAGTGTCTCAGCTAATGGCAGACTTACCATCTGAAAGGGTGATTCCAGATGAACCTCCATTTACACGGGTAGGAGTAGACTATTTTGGACCTTTCGAGGTGAGGAGCAGAAGAAGTGTTGTTAAGAGGTATGGGGTAATTTTTACCTGCATGGCCTTAAGAGCAATCCACATTGAAGTGGCACCTTCCCTCGACACGGACGCCTTCATAAATGCTCTCAGGCGCTTTATAGCAAGACGTGGTCAAGTACGGGAATTGCGCTCAGATAATGGGACGAATTTTAGGGGAGCAGAACACGAATTGAAAACATCCATTGAGCAGTGGAATCAGGCACAGATTAATGATGTCCTCCTTCAGAAAGGGATAAAATGGACTTTTAATCCCCCAGCTGGCTCCCATCATGGAGGTTCTTGGGAGAGCTTAATTCGATCAGTCCGTAAAGTCCTCAACTCCACTTTGAATGTGCAAAGTTTGGATGAAGAAGGCCTTCACACAGTTCTCTGTGAGGTGGAAGCCATTATCAATGGCCGACCGATTACAAAAGCTTCCATGGATCCTCATGACCTAGAAGCATTGACGCCTAATCACCTGCTGCTTTTGAAGGCATTACCATCTTTGCCACCAGGAGTCTTCCAGGAGGCCGACATGTACGCACGCAGGCGATGGAAGCAGGTCCAGTACATGTCAGACCTGTTCTGGAAAAGATGGGTTAAGGAGTACCTGCCTCAATTGCAGGAGCGGCAGAGATGGTCAGGAGCAAAGCGCAACCTTGTTCCTGGAGATCTGGTGCTTATAGTGGACAGCACAGCACCTCGTAACTCCTGGGTCATAGGAAGAGTCCTACAAACCTTTCCGGATAGAAGGGGCTTTGTGCGTCAGGTGCGCATCAAAACTAAGAGTAGCTGCCTGAACCGGCCTATAACCAAGGTCTGTCTGCTGCAGGAGGCCGATGCTGGATGTGGGGAGGCTGTTAGGGATGACAATACCTAGACCTCTAGCTTAACTTTGACACTTGACTGATAGTGACTGTGGCGAACACAGATCACAGGGCTATGTGCTGGTAACCTCTGGCCCTACTGACTGACCTTTTCACACTGTTTAGTTTAAATTATTTCATGACTCGTATTGTGTATAATTATTGGGTGATAGCTTAATAATTAGGGGCTGGTGTGTAGGAGCCATGAAGGTATTTATTAATGGAAATAGATAATTTTGTGGTTTATATTTGGGTTATTTTGGTTGTTATATTTCGTAACTTTTATTGTTTATTTTGATATCACAGTAATTGGGTAACAATCATAGGGGCGGTAACATCTAGTTAATATAATCACAGGTGCGCTGGTGCGGGCGGAAGTAATTAAGAAAGAGGGTGAGTTACTGGGAGGCCGTATTTTTTGTTGACCGCTTTCTCGCTTAGATCGCTTTTTTTGCTTAGATCGCTGTTTTTTCTTAGATCGCTGTGATCGATATTCTTCATACTTTGAACACGTTATGATAAGTTGTCATACTTCTACAATAAAAACCGGCAAACGGAATCTCTGATCTCAGTGGATATTTTGTTTAGTACAGTGCGTCGGACAATCAGCTTACACCCTACACTCAGCCTCTCAGCGACTGCTTCGTTTTGGATACTAGTCGCTACAATTATATAGGCAAAAAGTTTAGGATGTTATAAATCTTTACTTACTTATAGTCATTTAGCAGAGGCCTTCATCCAAAGCAGCTTGCGATTTAAAGTAAGGTTAGTATATTTGAAAACACATTTATATTTTCTCCCAGGGTGAAACCCTTAGATTTGGATTCCAAACCACTCTTTCTGTCTAACAACCTTCATGGTTGGGATCAATGTGTTAAGGTGGTTCGTAACCATGGCCTGGCATTAACCTCATCCAGTAAAAGCAGAGAGACAAAACCAAAAAAAACATCACCATGGCAACGGCCACAAAGAGACTCTTTCTGTCTTATCTTTCAAGTTCAGAAATCTAAATACAACTTTTGCAGTTGTAGATCTCAACCTAAGTATTCAGAAATGATGGAACTGAACTATTAATTACTGGTTGTTAGATATTGACTGTAATTGTTTGAGAGTTGAGAAACAAATTTCATGTTTTTAAATGTGTCCAAAACAGACACATTTAATGTTTAACATCCACCAATAATATAACTTAGTATTGAGAAACCGAATGGAATAGTTTGGCATCCACTTCTAGATGAAGTGTTAACCGATAGGATACAACCAAGCAGACTATGTTCACTCCCTTCCCCTCCTCCCTCTCCTCTCCACTCCCTCAATTCAATTAACGCCAGACTCGAATGACCTTCCAAACGACAGATAGCGGCTGACAGGCTCAGAGAGCAGCACTCGGTGCGTATTAGTCTGTGGTCTGAGGACTGGTGAGCTGAGGAGCATCTTCTGCTGCAAACAAGCATACCGCCATGCTCACGTGCACCTTCCTGTTTGGAGCTGAGGAGTATCGCTGAACCTTCTGAACAGACTGCTCAACACACATACATAACGTTAGCCTCATGGCATAATTGCCTAAATCATATTAAGTAAGCAGGCCAAATATAGCATGGCTCCACCCGCCTCCGTACTTCCGCTCAATTTTCTGTCTGGGTTTGCGGTATTTTCGCAGGTTTTCTGCAGCCAATTTTTTGGCCGTCCAATCAGCAAACAGAGGGAGTGGCTAGAACATTGACGTTGAGGTTGTGCGCTAGTTTGAGTTGTAGTCAAACGTCAGCGATTGGTTATGGCAGAGCCAGAGTGGCACTGTGCAGATCTAATAGTTTCAAACTCCAACAGACACCTGTCTTCAAGTGAGTTAACGTTTGTCAATGGAGAAAGGCCAGACTCTCTGTGCAAATTAAATGAAGTACGAGATTTTGGTAGGATCAGGCTAGGCCAAATAGATGACTTAGGCAGATAGTGATTAGGGAATGTAAAAAGCACTCTGATTGGCTTAGGATATAGCCAGTGAGGCAGAGTGAATCAGCAGCGTTAGGAGAGTAGAGTTGGGTTAGATATCACAATTTGGCCAAAATATGATTAAGGCAATTATGCTATGAGGCTAACAAAATACGTATTTGCATGCACATGCGCACACACACACACACACACACACACACACACACACACACACACACACACACACACACACACACACACACACACACACACACACACACACACGCGCACGCACGCACGCACGCACGCACACACAGACAGGAGATGCTTTTTCTCTAGCCTCTACAGTTTGGGGCCAGGGCAGGGTCTGCCAGAGATTGTGTTTAGAGATGTAAAGAATAGGAATAATATCAACTCCCCCTCGGTCCCTTATGTGCTGGCGTCTCCACTTCCTGTCGAAAAAAAACTGTGTCCTTCTGGCAAAATATGCAAAGGAGCGCAGAAGCTTCAAAGATCTTGGGTTTCATCAGTTTTACCTTCACAGCGTGTCCAGAGGACCAGAATTGTTTTGCTATTCTTTCCATATTTTCGTATTTTCTTAGTGGAGCCTACATTTGCTTTTTATTTTCCTGCCTGCATTTATTTTATGGTATGTATATCTTCAGTTTTCTCCATCTAATGCAGAGAAATGTTATATAGTAATCTGAGCACAGGAGAAAAAAGTATTGCTACAAAAAGTTGTTATTCTGAACCTTGCGGTCCCCAGATGTCCCCATTACGCCTCACACTCATTATCACTCTGTCTCCACCTCCATGTCCTCATTACACACACTCACTCACACAGGCACACACACATACATTAGAACACACACACACACACACACACACACACACACACACACACACACACACACACACACACACACACACAGGCACACACACACACTCTCTCTACAACAACTACACATACACACACTCACACTCTCCAACAGACACACCCACACACACACACACACACTCTACAACAACCAAACACACACACACACACACACACACACACACACACACTCCTGACCTCTCCTCCTCATCCCCCAGCTGGTAGAACACCCCCACCCCCTGGAAACCAAGGCCGGTTTTCTATTGGCTGCTGGCGTGAGTCAGCCTGTCGTCCTGCAGTCCAATCAGACCCGGGTTCCTGGGCTCAGCTGGACACAAGGTTCTGCTGCGTACAAGCTTGTTGGGGGGGGAGGGGGGATGTGTGGGCATCTCTCTAATCACCTGTTATGAATCACATAGCTGAGCCTCTGCTCCAGGGACTCAAACATACTTATGGTGTGTTCGAGATGCAACGTAAACCAACCACACGAGCTGCAGGAAATCTCCCAGCTTTCTTGCGACATTTCACTGAGGCACGCCCCTTTTTGGTCGGTCCCACTCAGGATTCTGAGGGTCCACCGAGATTAGTGAGGGTAACCGTACAACTCGACAAACAAATATGGCTGCTCCCACGTTGGTCGTTTCAATGTCGATTTTAAACGCTCTTACACATTTGATTACATTGCTACTTTAATCCGGTCACCCATTTATGCTTTAGTTTTGTTTTGTTTTTGTTTGAGCTGGTTTGCTAAGGAGGCTAATGTAGCTAACAATGACCGACTCGTCGTGTAGCGATGCCCACAAAGACAAACAGGAACGCTATAAGTGCCACAAGCCAGGATTTACGTCACAAGAGCAACTCTTGCGGGTGGTGTACGATTAATCTTGAGCGCACCATAACACTCCGACCGTCGTTGATCAGCCGGTGGTGACATCAGGAGCAGCCTCAGCCAGCAGTGTGTTTTTACACACTGCTGTTGTTACCTTTTCATCTCCTGAGGCGCTACAATAGCAGGTGTTGTTTGCACCACAGGGCCCTGCGTTACACAGGTCAGCTCGCCAGCACACTCGCCAGCACCGCCGCCGTATTCTCTAGTTAGTCATGAAACAGACCCAGGATCAGTTAGCAGCTGTTGAACCGTTCATCCCCTGGCTGAACACATCACAGTCCCATCATCACATGAGTTAATTACAACATGGAGCCAGAGGGCTGCATGTTGTAGGGCCCGGACAGGCAGGGCCGCAGGTTTGATGCTGCGGCGGATTAGATGTCCTTGAGCAAGACTAGATGTTGTTGAGTCCTACATGGTTGACCCTGCCGTGGATGCGTGAGGGGGCGAGTGTAAGTGGGTGAGGCATGAAAAAAACACCCCACCAGCAGTGGGGTGTAATTGTTTTTCGGCTATTTATTCAAGGTTGCATCTCTGTTGTGAATTAGTATTCTACTGGAAAAACTTGAAATCCAATGGGATCAATAGTATTATCAAATAGTTTTTGTCCATGGTCTCTCGGTCTCTCTCTCTCTCTCTCTGTCTCGCTCTCTGTGAGTCCTTTTCAGAGCCCTCTAGTTGGACTTAAAACTTGACTGAGTGGGCGGGTGATGAATATGGGTGGGGGAGTGAGATAGCTGAACCGGGACACGCAGACTTCCTCTGTTTTAAATAAGTATAATGTTTAGCATTATAGAACAGTTTGTGTATGCATTCAAAAGTCAACAGACATACGATTAAATACTTGCGCAGTTAACACATTTTAGCCATGTTAGCCGTCATTTTCCACGATTCAGTGGAATCCGCCCATTGATTGTGAAAATACCCAGCATGCAGCTGGAGATAAATGGCAGGGACATGCTGATCGATGGATGGTGACCTGGAATTCCCCAGCAGCCAATCGATACGCCTCGCTTTCATCATGTGACCCGAGCGTGGTTACTTGCTCGGACGCCCCTGAGGAGAGAGTGAGGGATGGGGGAAACAGTGTGAGGGAGGGTGAGCGACAACAACAACATTGAGTCAATGCAAAGTGTAAGCTGACAAATGAACAAATAAATTTGACCTTTTCTGAGCCTCTCTCTCGCTCTCTCTCTCTCTAATCAAATGTCTCTATAAACTCTATCTTATGCCTTTATGACATAACATGACCTCTAGTTGTAGATCAGAAAGACATTTTGGGCTTGAGATTTGATTTGTGTCCACAAAACTTTTCCTGTTTTACAAAGTAATTTAATTTCCTCTACTTTTCTGCATAGAAAATACCAACCGCAACATGATGGTCAATATTCCCTTTTCTATATTGAATAGGACAAGGCTCAGTTATCACAACAAATATGGGACTCCACACATGATGAAAGGATAAGGCAAAATATTTATAAGAGATAATGTAGGAATATAACGAATGATGAAGTTTAAAGGAAGTATAAGTAATAACTAGATGTTTGAAATCAATGAGGAAAAGAGCCAACTAAAGGCGCATTTCCACCGGAGGGTGCGGGTCGGTTCAGCATGCAAATGCACCATATTCCAAGGGAATTCAATGAGTCTTTATTACACCTCCTGATAGCCCTCTAAAAAGAGCTCTTTATCTCATGTTTAAATCAAAGCAGGTCCTAGGGTTAGTGGTCACAACTGAAGCTGTTGTATCTCTATACAATTTTCTCCAATATCATTAAAACCAATACTAATAATGCCAAAACTGCCGTGTTCTTTGGAAAATCAGGATCAGAGTCAGGATCGCTTTTAACTCACTTTATTTGATTAAAGGTCCGGTATAATGTATATGAAGCAAAAGGAGGGGAATTGTACAAGCACGCGTGGAGATACACTTAGTAGGGCATTCTATAAATGCGTTACCTGGAGCGTTCTGACCCCTTGATCTATGTGTTGTGACTTTATGAATGGGTGGGCGTGGCCTCCGTAATGCACTCTGATTAGCTAAGCATGGTGCTGAGCTCCCGCCTTTTGGATACCCGTATGTGTGCTCGGTGCTGGTCCCTTGTGGCTATGTGTCGGTATTACAACTTGGTTTCGTGGCCTTGGTCTCTGGACTTCTCAGACACCTGAGATGATGTCACAAGAATCGATAGGTGTATGAATGGCTCTACACATGAACGGATGCCTCCCTAGTCGCCAAGGACATATCTGGCCTGATCGAGCTAGAATCCGGGTTTCATCCTAACCTCTCGTGGCTATGTGTTGGTATTACGCTTGTTTTCGTGACCTGGGTCGCTGGGCTTCTCAGACACCTGGCCTGCTAATGTCATAAGAATTGATACGTGTATAAATGGCTCTACACATGAACAAGTTCTTCCCTAGTCGCCAAGGACATGTCTGACCTGATGCATGCTAGAATATGCTACAATGCCAAAATACGCTACAAACCCCTATTTGCAACTGTTGACAGACTGACCAAGCCCCCAACACAAATTCCACCTGACCTTCATTCCACTCAGAAATGCAGTGAGTTTGCAGCATTTTATACTGATAAAATTGAAGGCGTCAGACCCGCCATCAATGTCTCCACTTTAAACAAAAATGTTGGACTACCACCCTATTCAGGCAAAAGTAACGTGGCAATGACATGCTTTAATGTCATAGACTCTAAAACTCTTGTGGAAACTGTGACACAACTGAAGCCATCCACCTGTTGCCTTGATACTTTACCTACCAACCTCTTTAAGAATGTTTTTGACTGCCTAGCAATAGACATATTACAAATAGTTAACAACTCTCTCCAATCCTTAAGCCTTAAAGCCTTAAAAACTGGTTATCAAACCCCTTTAAAAAATAGGAGCCTAGATGCCTCTATTATTAACAACTACAGACCAATATCAAATCTACCCTTCACAAGTAAAATCATTGAGAAAGTTGTCCTCCAGCAACTTAGTGACTTCCTGGCATCAACTGGTTGCTATGATACCTTCCAATCCAGATTTCGACCCCTTCACAGCACCAAGACCGCCCTTATTAAAGTTGTAAATGACATCCGTCTTAACACAGACTGGCAAAATCTCAATACTAATGCTACAAGACCTCAGTGCTGCATTTGACACTGTAGACCATACAATACTTTTGGACAGATTAAAAAACTGGGTGGGGCTTTTAGGCACAGTCTTACATTGGTTTAGGTCCTACCTACAAAATAGGAACTACTTTGTTTCCATTGGCAACTTTGTTTCAGAATCAACAAACATGACATGTAGAGTCCCACAAGGTTCGATCTTAGGACCATCTCTATTCAACATCTACATGCTCCCACTAGGGCAAATCATGCAAAATAACAATATTGACCATCACTGCTATGCTGATGACACGCAAATCTATGTATCGCTATCACCAAATTGTTAAGGGACAGGACAAGGGAATCCAAACACTAGACACAGGAAGGCGGAGACGGGGTGAAAGGAAGTGGGATTTATTGGGACAAAGGGGTAACAACAAGCCGGGCTAGGCAAGTGGTAGTCAGGCAGGCGAGGATTCGTAACGGGCAGGCAGTCAGGCAGGCAAGGGTCTGGCGACAGGCGGCAGGTCAGGCAGGCGAGGGTCTGGTAACGGGCAGGCAGTCAGGCAGGCAAGGGTCCGGCTACAGGCGGGTGGTCAGGCAGGCGAGGTTCCGGTAATGGGCGGGCAGTCAGGTAGGCAAGGGTTCGGCGACAGGCGGGTGGTCAGGCAGGCGAGGGTCCGGTAACAGGCAGGCAGTCAGGCAGGCAAGGACTCAGCGACAGGCGGGTAGTCAGGCAGGCAGGGGTTCGGCGACAGGTAGGCAGAGTGAAGGACGGAGAACTAGAGGATAGGGAAAAGGGTTACGAGGAGGGCAGGGAAACTGAGCTAGTTTCAGAGAATGCTGGTAGGACCGATACGAACTTGAGAGTTGTAGACGACGAACTTGCGCCTGCTGATTGGAGATCCCCGGCTGAAGTAGGGAATGGAGATTGCAGATTGCAGACAGGTGTGTCGGGAGAATGAAGAACAGTGGCAACAGGCGACCACTAGATGGGGGTGTTGGACCGGGTAGCAGGACGTGGCGTAACACAAATGACTATCAGCCCATAGATCTGTTATGCCAGTGCATTGAGCAAGTCAAAGACTGGATGTGCCGAAATTTCCTTCAACTAAATGAGGACAAAACCGAGATAATTGAATTTGGTGCTAAAACCAAAAGGCTTAAAGTTACCCAACACCTTCACTCTCTGTCCCTGAAAACCTCAGTCAAAGCCAGAAATCTAGGGGTTATCATGGATTCAGATTCACATTTCGACAGTCTCGATTGTTTGAATGCATACTTATTTCTCAGTAGATTGTCATTATGCTTGTGTTTGTCGTATCTTTATATAAACCCATATGTGTGCTATAGGAATTTGTTTTCTTTCATTATACATGGCTCACCTCATAAGTGGTAATATAAGGTGACAAGTTGATTTTAATTAGTCCTACATATGTTACTGTAAAGTTTACGATGTAACTTCTTTACACTGTAATATACTGAGCACTCAGGGAAGGAGGATGAGTGCATGTTTAGATTAGTTAGTTCAATGGGGAACTGGGGTGGGAGACACGGAGGTGTCAAAATTCTAGGCCTAAATTCTAGGAGTGTTGTGATTGGTCAGTGCATGTAGGGGGCTACAACGTTTGGGAATACAACCTTTCGTTTTTTGTAAAAGTGTTAAAGTGTGGGTTTTTATCAACAATATAATATGTATAATCAGTGGTGAGAGTAAGTATGCGTGAGTGATAAGTGTGCTGTGTGTTCTAAATTCCATGGCTAAATTAAGCATTCCTGCGCTAATCCTTCAATTGACAAATCGCTCATCATTTCAAATTCAATGCCCTGCTTTTTCATGGTTCTACGATTTGCATTCAATACATTTGCATATATATAAAATAAATCACTCGTATCTCCCAGGATACTTTACTTGAAAAGTGAAAGCACGAGGTTGCCATGATTTGAACGTCCCTTGACGCAGTGAGAAGAGGCAGCGTGTGGCTCCGGAGAGACCTTAAGTTTCTGTTTTCATTTCTCCAAAAAGAGCCCAGCAAAAGATCCTCCATCTCTGCACACACCGCGACAACAAGCAAGAGTGAAGTGAAGTAAGGTAGGATAATATATATATATGATGCGTTAGTCTATACATTTTTTGCTAACATATTTCCCTGAACTAATGAGAGAGAAGTGCAGAAATCCTACATGTAATTCGCGGTGGAGTAACGTTAGGCCTACATTTTTTAATACGGCATGTTCTTTTCAAATGAAACGTCTCCGGCTACCGCAGATCGCCAGAACGGGACTAACGTTACCTTTATGCCGGTCGAGCCAGCTAGTTAGTTATGGTTAACCGAATTCATCCACTTAAATAGTGATTGAACAGAACCTGGTCGGCATCTACTGTTCAGTAAAATGGCAGATAAATTGAATGCCTTTGTGTGCGTGCGTGCGTGCCTGCTTTAAGTAACTTATAATGGATGTTTACAGCCTATAATTAATTTAGTTAATTGGTGGTCAAGCAGCGAAGCTGCGCGACAACCTATTGTTTTCCTACGTTTTCCTATTATTATGCTGCCATGGGAGTCTATGGCAGCCCATAGAACGCCATGGTAAAAAAAATTGTGAAATTTGGCACACTGATTCAGGACAGTCCCATAAGCAAATTTGAGGTCGCCAAATTTGAGGTCACAGCAAATTTGAGGTCTCACAGCAAATTTGAGGTCGCCCATGAGCTCTAGCGCCACCAACAGGTCAAGTTTGGACATGCATTCATGTTTATAACTTTTGACCCATTCATCCAATATTCACAAACAAGGTATTATTGGAATCCTTGGGCCAAGCGAGTTCAACGCACCCTATGACGTCGTTTTGTGCCATGATGGATTTTCCGCCATCTTGGTTTATGTCAAAAACCTTCAAAATGTTTCAGCTATCACAAATTTTGTCCAATCAAACTTGGCATAGATGATGTTCAGACCATGCTTCACAAAAACTATCCAACATATTTTTCAAATTCAAAACCGTTTGGCCGCAACAGCCAATCAAATTTGACGGCAAAGCCGCCAACCAGGAAATGAGCCAATTTCTCAGCAGCCCTTTGACATATCATAACCAAACTTGGTACATAGACCCATGACATCATCATGGGGACATTCAATGAATTTGGTGACCTTTGACCTCTAGGGGGCGCTGGTATTAATGAAGATGTGTTTTAACCACCTCTCTCTTCACATGAGTATATTTAAAACTTATATTCAATGTCTGGTGATACTGTCAGACCTCCCCATATAGCTCATAAATTATTTTTCATGGAAACATCAGAATTTGGCCACCATCTTGAAAGTTGTCAATCAATAGTACATATCCACAGGCCACAAATTCTGTCGAATCTTCATGAAACTTGCCATATATGATCGTCAGACCAAGCTGAACACATGTGTCAAACAGCGTATTCAAATTCAAAACCGTTTGGCCGTGACAGCCAATCAACGAGACGGCGAAGCCGCCAAACAGGAAGCAAGCCTGTTTCTCAGCAACTCTTTAACATATCATAGCCAAACTTGGTACATAGACTCATGACATCATCCCGGGGACACCCAAACAACTTGGTGACCTTTGACCTCAGGGGGACGTCAAACAGGAAGTGAGCTCATATCTCTGCAAGGCTTTCATGTATCCAAACCAAACTTGGCTAATTTTCTTATGACCCTATCCTGATGCCCAAGGAATTTGGTGACCTTTGATCTCGAGTGTGATCATATCAATCAATCTTTTATTTTTTGACATGAAACTTGTTGAAAGTGCTGAAGGCTGTGTGTCTGACTTAGATCTATCTTGTTGATGTGGCTACTCTGGTCTATTCTGCAAATTAGTTTATGGAGTCCCATTCTGTTTGACCCCCACATCACTGCTTGCAGTTATATTTAATTATAGTTAATACATAAGTTAATAAGTTAATTCATTTATTTAATTAATCATAGGCTACTGATATAACTATAATTAATTTAGTTAATTATATTAATTATAGGCTGGGGGGAAAAAGCAACCTTTCAAGAATAGAAAGGTAAGCCATTTCAAGGTGAATAACATGTCTTTTTCACCAGAACCTCGGCCCACCATGGACCCGAATAAGTGCCACCTGCGGTGGAAGGTGGCCGGCATGGTAGCCATGATGGTCACGTGTCTGTTCATCACGGGCGGACTCCTGTTCGCCCTGAGGGGCGCCACGCGAGCAATGGCCCTCCAGCGCCCCTGCCCCCCTAGCGACCGCCCCCACGACGACGACAAGAGCATACCCGCCATCCTGTATAGGATGAGGGAGTTGGGCTTGCCACCGCCCAGGGTCGAGAGTTGGATGACGTGGTTCAGCATCTGTGCCCAGGCCATGGTGGCGGTGTCGGTGGCGGTGACGATGGTGGTGGTGCTGTGGCTGAAGAAGACCTGCATCAAAGCCAGGCGTTATCCCCAGGATGAGGAGGAGCCTGGGGCACGCGTCGGTGGAGCCTCCCCGGCCCACAACCCCTTCCTGCCGGTTCACCCGGCCTCCACCGGTGCTGCTGTTGACCGGGTGTAGCTCTGTATACTCGTCGTGGTTGTTGGCGAGCGTGTGTCGCTGCGGTCTTTTAGCCGGGACCGCCTGTGTTCATGTCGGATGACGCATGACTTTGAGTGTGTTGTGAAACCGATTCTGTTTGCGTTAATTTGGTGAAGAATTATTAGCCATGCAGAGGTATGTTGACCTTTACGACTAGGCTACATCTAACGTAAAAGGGTTCTTTACTTTATGGTTGATCTTTGTTCAGGTTGTGGAGGAGTTTTAAAATGTTTGTTTTTTTAAATACTGTTTTATTGTGTGTGAAAATGTCTTGTTGCTAGTCTGTATCCTATACCTTGAGTTCCTTAATTCGGACCGTAACCAAATACGTGAGGGTGAACATGCCCTTCTGTGCCTGACTGTGTCTTAAACAAGACACACCACAAACCCCTTTCATTCAGAGAACTCGCCCTGTACTACACCTGCTGCTTCACTTTAATAAATCTATTTTTTACAAAGTCAGTGACCTGTGTCCATGCGTCATAGAACACATCTGTATATATCTTTCTATCTGCTATTTATACAACGCTATTTAAGTCAGTGTCTACTTTGCATGGCTGCGGAAGCACCGATCCACGTTCATTCACCGTGTGATAAGACGGTTGGTTCACAGGAAACAGAAATGGGTACTGCACGGTAGAGAGCCCTTGTCCCTCCCCCTCCGCTGTCCCCAATCGAGAAGGAGAACGAATGATTTACAGTAAACGGAAAAGGGACCATTCTGAGAATTGTGCCATGAATTACACGCGTTTGTCTTTGTTGTTTTTATTTAAAAGTCAAGGTTGGAGCAGTTTGTTGTGAAACAGTGAAGTAACATTAAGTTTTGTGTTTAACTGCTCATTGCACCGCATCTGTCCTCGTGCACAATACACGTCACCAACATGTATCATGGTGTGTTCCAGATGCCTCGGACACCAGCCTTCCGAGTTGTGATTTCCTGTCTCGTAGCTCGTCTTTGTGATCGTGTCGTGTCATTGGCTAGTCATTGTTATTGTTGGCTACATTAGCCTCTTTAGCAAACCAGAGGGGTATTCCATCAAAGTCGCTAACGAAAGCGGCGATTAGTTGATTAAGCCTGGCTAGAACTAGCGCCAACTTCCACTTGAGGCAGGCCGCAGTATACTCGCCGTTCCCAAGTTGTCGCGCGACATTGTGACGTCACGGGAGCGCCGTGACTATTTATACTCGCGCGATGACACTATTTGCAGTCTTCTCCTGAACAGAGGTGTCGCCACTGAGGAAAGGCTACCGACTTTTTACTATTTCCACGCGCTAGAAGAAGAATAAAACGTAAACAATGGCAGAGCAGGCATGTCACAGTCAATGTCGGCGACGATATTGGATTCTATGGATGTTTATTTAAAAAAAAAAAAAAATTAAGATTATTTTTTTAATCTAGATTAATCTTGGAATTAATCTAGATTAAAATGAATTCTGAATTAGAAAATCGAATTCTGCCGAAGGCATTCATAATATGTGTGTGCTACCTAAATAATGACTAAAAGTAAGTCTTTGAGAACGGGTTACTCAAGCCAGGTGGCGCATTAGACCAGGGGCTCATCTCCTGTTTCCAAAATGCATCACAAACACTAGTATAACTTACTACACGCTTACTATCACAAACTCAAACGCGGGAAAATATAACGGCGCCGGGACGCGCTCTCGCTACAGGTCCACGGCACGCTCTCCGGTGCGCGTCACGGCGGCGGTGGGGGCGGCGTTGACGGCAGACGGCTGGTACGCGTCCGCCTACCGCCGTACCAAGGCGGACAGCTCGGAAGAAAATTTGGATTATTACAACAACAACACCAATTATTTTGACGCTCTGATGTCACGATCAACCCAAAACGTGCCATCGCTCACCCAAGTTGTTTCTATTATCATTGCTACATTGTCTCCAGCATATGGCGCGATTATGGACAGTATATTTTATTAAACATGCAGCTTCTGGTTAGTTCAACTTTGAGAATAGATTAACGGCGATATTTTTTTTTATCGCCCGATAAGAGTCTCGCGTTAACGCAGCACATTAACGCCGATAACGGCCCATCACTAATATATATACACACACCACACAATAAAATTGAAAATATAAAGAAAGAAACAATAAAACAAACTAAAACCTTAACAATAACACGCATTTAAATGTGCATCAACGTTCACACATTCTTCATGGGTGCTGCTGGGTGTGCTCTAACATAGTCTGTAACAGCTTTTGTTTCAGCTGGTCATGCACCTGTGGATCCACACTCTCCATCAAAAAAATGGGGAAAATCAGGTCGGTTTGTTCATGTTAAAGAGTCGTTCGTTCGAACTGATTCATTCGCGAACGAGCCATCACTATTCCTCAGTCCCATCGCGGATTTTGCAAGTCGAAACAACCTATTTCTTGATATTTGCTTGGCGAAATTGCTAGACAATTTTCATCGTACATTTCATACACTTATTCACACAAATCCTTGCTTCAGTTTAACATAATTCCCACATTTCCTTTTTCAAGTTGAATATAGTTTTGGTAGTTGGCCATTACTTTGATTCAGGGAGCCTGAGGTCTGAACTTCAAGTCCTGTATGTCCTGTGTGATTTCTTGATGTTCCTTAAAGACATGGAGTCGGACAGTGCAATGCCTCAGCTTTACAAACTGTTCTCATTAGTGGCAACAATTGGAGCTACATCTGCAGGTGTAGAAAGGAGCTTCTCCTGTTTAAAGCGGCTCAAGTCCTACACCTAACACAATGGACCAAGGCCGTTTAAGCAGCCTAGCTCTGCTGGCCATTGAGAGGACACTGGTCAAGTCACTGGAAAAGACAGCTAGTTGGTATGACAGAGCATTTCTTTGAAAAGGAACAGAGAGCATAATTTACATATATATGATGTAGGCCGAAAATGAGCTTCCCCTCTTTGAAAGACCATCAGCCGCCACTGGTGTGTGTGTGTGTGTGTGTGTGTGTGTGTGTGTGTGTGTGTGTGTGTGTGTGTGTGTGTGTGTGTGTGTGTGTGTGTGTGTGTGTGTGTGTGTGTGTGTGTGTGCGCGTGCGTGGTTTATGCACACATTAGGAGAGATTTTGTCATGAGAATCAAGTTAATTTGTGCAACACACACACCTCTAACCCCTCTTATACTGAAAAGCACTGAATTGGAAGCCTTAAAATGTCACAATGCATCACAAATAGTATCAGCCTATTTTGGCTAATAGAGAGCCCTTTCGTGAACAACAATGAAATTTAAATACAAAAATGATCACCCTTCATTCATTTTCCTCTATTTTTTCCTCTAGCTCCACTGCTCCAATTCCTGTTGTGTTGTCCCTGGATTTCCATCTCCATGGCAACAGTAAAATGTCGTCCTGGTGTGACGAGGGACACTCTCCAGTGTGACCTTCCCTCTCCCAGAGTGCTTTGTTATTCTGGCGGATCCATTAAGATGGTATATGTAGGATTCAAGAGACCAGCCATTAGACCGTAGTGCTCTGCTCACACAAAGGCAAATAATGGCTTTTGTGTTGAAAGTGGATTGTGTGTCTGGATATATACAGTATATTTTCAACTGACAATCTGCTATAAAAGACAGAATTGTGTCAGAAATGTATACTGGTTTTGGTGTTTGATCTCCAATGTGTATGTGTGTTGGGTTGCCATGACGACATGTACAGAAATAAAGATGTATTTATTTGCATAGATGGGTGTGTATTTATATATATAGATAGATATGTATAGGTGTATTTAAAGTTGTAGGTGTTTGGTAATGCAGTGTCCACATTGAGAAGTCTGTACTTCATACCTGTTTTCACCAGGAGGCTATATATATATGTATATATATATATATATATATATAGTCTTGCAGACTTGTCCATTTCACCCATAGTGTATTGCAATTTAACTTTGTCTCTCTCGCCATTGTTGACTTCAGCCATGGCCAATCCTAAATGCTCCACAATGGTTACTTTGTTTTGCTTTGTTACCTTTGTTATTACTGCCCACAATGTCAAAGTTTCCCTAGTTTCCCTAAAATCATGTACACCCATTCTCTCATGGAATGTATGCTTGGTAACTTTACTGCCTGTTTGTTCCCATGATCATGCTCTAAAATGAAATCAAATATTTGGTTGTTCGAACTTCGAAGTGTCCTATTAATAAGTCATTCTTCATCACACACATGCAAACACACAACCTAAAAACACATGCAAGCACACAGTCTAAACACAAACACAAACATCTTTTATATTTGATCTCCTTTCTATCCCCTGTTTATCCCACCCGTTTTGCTCTTCCTTTTGGTAGTCTGAAAGTCAGACTGTTGACAGAAGCTCTATTAATGTGCATATGGCAATAGTAGAGGTAACTATTTAATCTTATCCTTATCTGGCACAATCATGAGGTTTAATCTATCAGTTTTTATTGGTTTTCCAATCACTTCATAGTTCCCTCAAATCCGTTTTTTTCTGGAAGAGTGATTCTTTTTTCTCGTAGGCGTAACTTTTTTGTTTTGAGTGGAACCGGATGCGTGGGTTGTCTGTGTTTTGACGTTAACACACAAAACATCAGCAGCTCCACAGTTTCCCTCCGAATGGACCGGGAGAAAGTGTGAAGAGACGTGAGGATATAAGACGGACGGCCCATTACTGCTGACGCTGGGGTTGTGACGCCCCCACAGTAGCTACAAATCCATGAAAACAATCCCACTTATAAGAATGAAGACTAAAGCAAACACATAGCCCAATTAAGTATAAAGTAGATGGTGTTGAGTGTGTATAATGAGTTAGTTATAGTGTTTTTGTAATCATTATAGACGTGTATCTTTATGACCGACATATCATCGACCATAACGGTAAACACTCCAAAACTCCAACAGGGAACAAGTTCCTTTCTTTGGATTAAGTGCGATAAAAAATAGCAAAAAAATTATGTTTAGTTATTAGTTTTTCCTCAAAGAAAAACTACAAAGGATTTTATTACGGATAGATAAATTTGTTGAACGCCATCAAAACAAGGCAAATTGCAGTTAAGATAAGAATAGGTTAATAGAAAACCAATCTGCACCAAGGTGCAAGGGCTCTGTGGGTCTGAGGTGACCTAGACCCAGAGGTGACCCAGATCCAGAGACAGAGTTTCTCCTGCGGCAATAAAGGGCTAATCATCTCTGCAAATCTTCACATCACAAACCAGATCATGTCCGCCTCATCCTAGTCACACCACAGCAGAGACTCAGAACACAGGCACCCGCCTTCTGGCTGAGAGCCACAAATATGTCTCAGTAACATTACATGAGAAAGAAATGTTCTAGTGCTGTGTTGGATCCTCCAGTGTCTGCAGCCCACCTGTAGGCATCCCAGAGCAAGACGCCCTCACCCATACATGCTCCACCAGGACCTGCACCTGAATTAAAATTCCATCGAGATGGAAGGCCTGAATGGTAATGGATGAAAGTATTCAGAGAGAACAGAGATGGCCTTGATGGGAGCGTACATAATAATCCGGTCCACACGATGACAAAAAGAGGACAATCTTTATTTCAATTTGTCAAACCAGTAGTAAAGTGTGTGTTGACACCCTCAATTTCAGAGCAATATGGAGGACATCTGGCAGAGATATTACAGAGAGTGTAAGGGCAGAGCCTAACCGACAGCTTCACAGCAGAGGAACAGATGGGGAAGAGAGGTCATTCGCTGGTCAGTTTATGAAAACAAGGAGAAATGTTTCAACTGGTTAAAAAAGTTAGGATCTTTTTCTTCTGATTTCGCATAACCGGATACCCGACCGTTTCCTCAAGTGGAACCTTAACCAACATGGGTTTTTCGGACGAGCAACACAAAGTGAATGTAGGTTTGATTGAAAAAAATAAAATAATTAAAGCACACAATTAAACAAAACTTCGAAAACCAACGGATCACGCTTGGGTTTCGAACTGTTTGTTCAAAACAGTACGGGGAGAAAATGCACTACTTTCTAAAAAACTTTTTTGCATGATAAATAAAATGCGTGGCTTGTGCCATGGATCGACGTAAATCCACATGAAATGATCATAACCCTGTGCACAACATTACCACGCGCACACTCGCTTTGTCTAACCTTTGACCTTTACCAAGACCAGGTTTGACGGGGAACGTTCGACAATCTTTCATTTTAAATCTAAAAGAGACACACACACACACACACTAGAATCGCAGTGCATTTTCCTCTTGGTTAATTCACAGATTTAATAAAGACAGTGATAGTGATGGTAACTGCATTCCCCCAGAAGTCGTCCCCAGTCAGCCAAGGAATTAAGAATTGTGTCCACAAAATGTACTCTGCGCATATCTGCGTAATGTCCTCTCTTCAAGATCTGAACTGACAGGTAAAGCACAACTGCATCCTTAGAGGATCCATAATCTATTCTCAGAACATACAATAGAGAGGGAAAAAATGTGCTATTAATGGCAGATTTGCCTATGCTGGGCACTGCTTAGATTCTTGTCTATAAATAGCTTACTGTACAAGATAGACCTGGAGAGACTTCAAGGTGGTTAACGCAAAAAGGTCAAGGAATACGCTGCTTGTATCCGAGTTAAAAGTCAAGACAACCGTATGAATCAAACTGTGGCAAACTTATTAAAGAGTAGTACAGTATTTACAGAGCAGAGGTAAACTCCAGGTCTGGAAAGGGATTGTTGATGTTGATTCAATAATTTAGCACAAATTGGAGTTCTATAATTACTGAGTAAAACGCATCCGTTTATTGCAATGATGGATAAAGAAAAAAGAAAAAAAAGGAAACATGGCAAGACTTTACATTCTCTGAACCTGGAATTCTCCACCACTATGGTTGGCCCCAGGGCCGTCGAGCAACCGCAGGGATTTGAGACATGGCCTCACACACACCATGTTCAATAAGCTAGCTTTTGAGGACCTCACATATCCTCTCTTCTATTGGTGACCTGCTATTAGCCATCTTTAAATCTAAGCTAAGAGTTGGTAACAGGTGTCAATTGTTGTTTTTCCGGCGGGGGGGGGGGGGGGGGGAGATATATGAAAACAAACAAACAGAAACAGCAGGCTGATTTTGTCTCTGGCGTTCATGTCTCCGCGTTCCACCGACCAGAACCGCCCGTCCTTCCCCATCTGGCGGGCAACGCCCCCACCCCCTTTTCAGACAGACCACGCCCCCATTCCGGGCAAGCCCCGCCCCATCTCCGTCCCACATTAATCCGTCTTCTTTTGCTCTGGGGCCTTCTCCTCCTCCTCTTCCACCTCCCCCCCCTCCTCCTCTTCTTCGTCATTCTCGGGGCCCTCGAGCTGGGCCGTCCGGCGCTGCTCGTCCTCCTCCTCCTCCTCCTCCTCTTCGTCAGTGAACCCCTCCCTCTTCATGAGCTCCATGTCGCCGGTGTCCGGGTCCGAGTCGGCGGTACAGATGCCGTAGCACATGAGGCTGATGACGCCCAGCGGGAGGCCGAACAGGAAGCAGCCCAGCACCGGGGAGCTGCGGAACACCGACTGGGGAGGGAAGAGAGGCATGATGGGAGATGGAGTCCAAGGAGACCAGAGAGAGAGAGAAGGGGAAAGAGGCAGAGAGCACGGGGTCATAAACGTAGCGATGGATGGACACGTAAACCGAGAATTCATGAAAGTGAGACCGAGATGAAAAGAGGTTTAAGGAAGTGAAAAAGGGTTTGAAAAAGATTTATGAAAGTGAAAGAGGGAGAAAATAGAGAGGGATGGAGAGGAGAAAATGGGTTTCATTACTAGTGTGTGAATGGGGCGCGGTTACTCCCATTGTTCACCAGACTATTCAGTTCACAAGCCGCCAAAGAGAAGCCTGACATAAAACACGCCTAACTCTCATGCTCTCCCACCTCTGGTGGATCAGCGGTTTCCATGAATCACATCTTTCATAATTTCTCTGCTATCTGTAGTGGCTGTTATTCAGCAGGATGATCTGGGCTGAGCCCCGGTGCCGAAGCCTGTCTGGTCCTGTTAGTATTCACCTCACAGCGACTACAAACACCAAGCTCCCCTCTAGACCCCCAGACCGTCTGGTGGAGCCCCAGACCGTCTGGTGGAGCCCCAGACCGTCTGGTGGAGCCCAGCCTTCTGGTGTAACCCCAGGCTGTCTGGTAGACCCCCATTACTGTCTGGTGGACCCCAAGGCCTTCTAGTGGACCCCCAGGCCTTCTAGTGGACCCCCAGGCTGTCTGGTGGACCCCCAGGCCTTCTGGTGGAGCCCCATACTGTCTGGTGGACCCCCAGGCCTTCTGGTGGAGCCCCATACTGTCTGGTGGACCCCCAGGCTGTCTGGTGGACCCCCAGGCCTTCTGGTGGACCCCCAGGCCTTCTGGTGGAGCCCCATACTGTCTGGTGGACCCCCAGGCCTTCTGGTGGAGCCCCATACTGTCTGGTGGACCCCCAGGCCTTCTGGTGGAGCCCCATACTGTCTGGTGGACCCCCAGGCTGTCTGGTGGACCCCCAGGCCTTCTGGTGGACCCCCAGGCCTTCTGGTGGACCCCCAGGCCTTCTGGTGGAGCCCCATACTGTCTGGTGGACCCCCAGGCCTTCTGGTGGAGCCCCATACTGTCTGGTGTCTAGGATACGTACCATGATGGTGGACCTGGCGTCGAAGGCAACACGCTTCACTCTCTGGACGATCCCGTCCCCTCCGTACGCCTGCACAACCGCACAGACAGACAGGTCAGTCAGACAGACAGGCAGACATGTGGGTCAGACCGATAGAGAGAGGGGGCGGGGTTAGAGCCAGACCTGGACGGAGCCGTTGAGGACGCCGCTGATGAAGCTGACCAGATCCTCCAGGGTGTCCGTGGGCCCGTCCGGCAGGAAGTACTGCTCATTGGATGTGTTGAGGATGATGACCGAGGGGACCTTCACCTCACTGTGGGGGTGGAGGGGGGGGGGGGGGGGGAACACAACAGAGACTTGGTTCACCTCTGACCCCCAGCTCTGACGACACACACGCACGCCCAGGCATGCACACTCACACAAGTTTGCACACACACACACAAGAGAGGAGAAGTGTTTACTCAGAGTGGAGAAGAAGAGAAAACAGGAGTAGGAGTTGGAGAGGAGAACCGACACAAAGAAGGGAGGAGTTAAAGGGAAGGAGGATGGAGAATCGAGGAGTAATGAGGAGGTGGATAGGGATGAAAGGAGTTCAAAGGTATAGGAAAGGAGGAGACAGGAAGTGAATTATACGGAGGGGACAGAGGAGGTGACAGCGAGGAAGAGGAGTTAGGAGCAAGGAGGAGGAGGAGGGGGAGGAGGGAGGATGACTGACCCCATGATAAGGCTGTTGATGTAGTCGCTTCCGTCCATGTGTCCAAACTGGAAGTCCCTGTTGGAACACAAGACCCCCAGAGACCATCAGAGCGTCTGTATTCACATTTACTTGGCGGGTGAGCATGTATAGGAGCTGTCACAGTGGGAGTATCCAGTCCTCTTTACCATATACATCAACACCATTGCATCTGTTGTTGGAAATGCCAAGATCCACCTGTATGCAGACGACACAGTCTTATATTGTGATGCCCCTACCCTGTCTCAAGCGTACCAATTGTTACAGAAGTCTTTTAACTCACTACAGAGTACTTTTACGGGACAGATTGATTTTAAATGCCAAAAAAAACCAAGGTCATGCAGTTCAATAAATCACGATCAGCCTCCACTTGCCTAACAATATCCACCCTAGATGGCCAATGTATAAAGTCCCAGTATACAAATATCTAGGCTTTTGGATTGATGATAAGATCACTTTTAAAGTTCACATTGAGAAGCTGGCCCAGAAACTGAAAATTAAGGTTGGATTTTATTTTAGAAATGTTTTACTCTTGAAGCTAGAAAGACACTGGTAAATGCCACCTTTATTCCTGTATTGGATTATGGCGACATCTTATATACATGAATTCTGCCTCAACAACCTTACATGTCCTCAATACAGTTTACCATAGTGCACTACGCTTTATCTTAAATGCCAAATCACTCATCATTGCTCTCTCTATGAGTCGACTGGTTTTAGCTCTCTCTCATTACACAGATGGACCCATTGGCATATTTTTATTTATAAAGGTATTATTGGCAAATTGCCTTCATATCTTTCTGATCTTTTGTCCCAAATGCACTCATCTTATAGTTCGCGTTCAAATAATTGTATACTCTTAGACACTCCAAGAACTCTGACTGAGCTAGGTAAGACAGCTTTTAGTTATGCGGCTCCCTGGTGCTGGAATCTCCTTCAAAAAGATCTTAAGTTATCTGTTGCAATTCCTCTTAACCATTAAAAAAATACTCAAACACTTTAGATCTGACAGCTGTAAATGCTTTCACTAAACAAGTATGTATGTTTTGTTGAACCTGTCTTCTGTGCTCTGTTTTTGTGTTTTGTCAAATTTTGTGCAATGTCTACGTGCTCTGATTCTATGTTTCATCGTATTTTTGTGTAATGTCTACGTTTCTATGCTTCATCATGTTTTTTGTGCAATATCTTTATGTCTGTATGAAAAAGAGGCTAAAGGTCTCAATGGGACTCACCTGGATAAATAAAGGTTAAATTAAATAAATAAATAAATCCAGCACATGGCTTCTTATGGAGTCAGGGGCATATTCATGTGCTGTTTCAGACACCACAGATATAACAAAAGATCTTCTGGACCATTCTCAACATCGGGTTTAAAAATCGACTAGTGTGAAGCACACATGAGCTGTAAAACATAAGCTGTCTAACCTACCAATTATCAACCACAAACGTTCTCTAAAGCACACTAGACACACACACACATACACACACTATTTTACACACACACATTCACTCTCTTTCACACACACACTCTTTCACACACACACACACACACAAATTAGAGAAAGCAGCCTAATTTTACCAAACACCTGGTCTTTTAGCAGCAGACTTTTTAATTTCACAATCACCAGTCACACTTGGCCCACGGCTTGTTTGTTTTACGGGATGTTTCGCAACACATACAAGTCCTTGCCTGCGGTGAATTTTATGCCGTTGGATGTTTGGCTCAGAGTTTAACAGGCAATCATACACCGACACCATGGCAACCAGCCCGGGGTTTTTGATTGGCAGCTGAAAGTACCGGCTATATTTGGCAGACATTTTGTGTGAGGCCACAGAGACAGACATGGCACGGACGTGTAAACAACGTGCAAACGGTGTATTACCATACAAACAACATACTGAAAAAATACCTTTTTTAAACTAACTGTAGAATAACATAAGAGCGGTTTGACCTCTGACCTGCCAGAGTCTCCGTAGCGTACCTGTTAAAGTGTTGCCTGTAGTCTTTCGCCACCATCTGGATGAGAGACTTCAATCTGAAAAGATGGAAAACAAACGACCACAAACTGACGTCAAAGATTTCTGTCAAAACAAAATTTATTATTAAAAAACACGAGGGGCCGACTTGAAAGAACGATTCTAAAAAGGCACTCCAACAGTTCTCTTTATTTTCGTTGTTTCCATGGCTGCCAACCTACCTGATGCACTCATCCGATGGATCCTTGTCGTCGATAACAGCGATGGCCACCAATTTACCTGCAGGGGAGAGGAGAAGACGGGGATTAAAATGTCACTCAAAAGGCGAGAGTGAGAGACACTCACAGAGAGACGGTAAAAGAAAGCTGGGAGATTGATTCTACTTGTTGTCTTATCAGTTCAATGTCCTCTTTCCAACCACTTTCCTGTCTCCATTCACTTTTTTGTCCAGAAAGACACAAAAACCCATAGGGGTATATGTAAAAAACTAAGCAATGAAGTAGTATTGGTAGAATTCAGTGAAATAAGACCAACAACATATCTAAAGGACCCAGAACATAAAAACGCTGTCTCAACTGCCCTCTGAGATCCCCCCCCCCTCCCTCCCTCCCTCCTGTTTTTTCTGGCCACAGAGCGAGTCTGCCCCCTATTGGTCACCCAGAGGTAATAAACCCATGCGCTACATCGGTTTGCTGTGATGCTCAGATATTAAATTCAGCTCACAAACTCAGTGTAGAGTTTGAATTACAACATAAACTCAAAACTATACCAATTCAAATTGGTATTGTTATTTTCCAGTATACAGCAGAACTCTAAGCTGTATGAATATTGACATGCTAACACATGGGGCGGTACATCCATACCAATGGATTTGTGATACATGTCCCCCACATAATAAACAAAAGACCTCTGCACTATGGTAACATTAATGAAGTAACCACGTTATTACCCATATTTTATCTTGTCATCTTGTCTACATGCTCCTGAAAAAGTATGTATTATACCATTGTAAAAAATAAAATAAATTAAAAAAACGTATCAAAACATCTAAATAAAAAAGAGCCACATGACAAATACCAATTCCACTCCTTTCTGAACGGGCTCCCGAAATGGCGGCCTAAATGTCACATGACCAGCAGGGCTGTCAGGTGAGGGATGATGAGTTTAAAGGGAAGGATGTCATACTCTTCTTACCTGTCTCCCCCAGCTCATACAGAGTAAAGCCGTCAATCTGCAGGTAACCTTGGAAACGCTCTTTGTTTATCCAAGATGACAGGCTGCCGTCCTCGTACTCTGTGGTAGAGAGACATGCACGTAAGCAGGGGAGAAACTCTCTCTCCCCGTTTCAGACACCCTCTCAGACACATCATCATTGTTTGCGGAGTCTACAGCTGATTGGACAGGAAACTGGCTGGGCGCTGTCGCCACTGTTATCAACCTTCACTCAAAGCCCACACACACATACAAATGTGTGTGTGGGCTTCGGTGTTGGCTTGGCTTTGAGGAAACGACATTCTCTCTCTCTCACAAACAGGTCAGCGTAGAGGAAACGATATAGACGGCGAGATATCAGGAAAATAGTGCTTAACGAAGCATAAAGTCAGGCTGGAATGGACTGTATTCCATGGCTTTCTCTGCCCCGGGAAACCACAGCGCCTCTGATCTCTAGCTACAATCCCGCATCCTTTGGAGACAATTGTGGAATAACTGAAATTCATACTTTGTTTATGTGCTCAACCACACCAGGACCAGTGCATTATTCATCTGCCGCATTTAAGACACACCGTCCATGTCAGTGGCATTC
This sequence comes from Micromesistius poutassou, assembly GCF_964030765.1. Lineage (NCBI taxonomy): Eukaryota > Metazoa > Chordata > Actinopteri > Gadiformes > Gadidae > Micromesistius > Micromesistius poutassou. The sequence goes on along the minus strand of NC_140281.1, from coordinate 15,194,019 downwards.
CGGGAAATATTGTTTCCAGAGAGACAACAACACCATATGCTAATGAAGTGCCCAGCCGGTGGATCCGAGGCCAGGGCAGCAGCAGAGACACGGGATGCTCTAAACTCTTCCCTCTGCCCCCAACAGGGTTTCCGTTGTCCGGTAATTACTGGACATTGGCCAGAATTTTTTTTTAATGATAGACAAAATTTTATCTCTCCGGTCAAATTGTATTTTGCTAATAATCTGTCTAAATAATAGTCTGCTGACACTGCTCCTCTTATCGATGCCATAAGTCTGCTACGAGATGCCCTCGCTGTGATGACAGCGCTCCGTGGCTACGGAGGATTGCATTTCTCCACAGCCTGCAAAGTCCTCAAATGCGATCTGAACGACATTTATGCAGAGTGGGCCAAGTTCGCAAAAATAGCCTGTGTGATCCCGGTCTCTGGTGTTTTGTGTGCTTTGACCGGCAGTGGGTCTGCTTATAGGTTGGAATGAAGCGGCCACCGATTCTTGACAGGCTGGGTACTATGGGTGATGGGTTGGTCACAAACGAGCCGTTTCAAAGAGCCAGCTCTTTTAAGTGAACGATGGGAGTCTGCTCCCGACCACGAGCCGTTTTTTTTAATATACACATCTTTACACACACAGACACACACACACACACACACACACACAGTTTGTCTTGGCAGAATGATATAAAGATCTCCGCTCTACGGGTGCTCCGTGCATGCGTGTGTGTGCAGTGACTGGCTGTCACGTGCATGCATGCAACCAATCAAGTGTGGATAGACAAGGATCATACCATTAAGCAAGCAGTGAGGGGCGGGGATGCGCGTTGCGCTCATATGAAATGAAAACAATCGACTACAGCAATTTATTGATATTAGAAAATGTAATTTTTACTTTTGAATACTAATACTAATAGGATGTATTGAATAATTTAAGTGATATATAGGCCTACACATACTTTGGCTCATTGGCTGAATTATAAAAGGTATATGTGGTAATATGAAGAGCCGTTTGGGAGCCGAAAGAGCCAGAGCTCTTGTTGGTGAGCCGATCCAAATGATCCGGCTCCCTGAAAAGAGCCGAAATTCCCATCACTACTGGGTAAGGCTAATAGGATATTTGACCGGCATATCATCAAAATGTCCGGAAAACTAAACCTCTGTGGGTCACTTTGACGGGCACTGTTTTTTTCTCGAGGGAACGCTGTCCCCGAAGCCTTTCCACACTTTGATCCTAATTGATTCCAGCCGTGCCCCGTCAGCTCGTTATGACGCCTTACTCCACTAACTAGGGCCTCAGTGCCCTCGTTAGAGAGAGTACAGGCAAGCGGGTGGCCCCGACACACAGGAAACTGAGCCACTTGAGGGAGACACCCCTAAGACCTGGAACAATACTGTGTTTATTACGATGCTAGATGAAGGCGCGAGCACACAGACACACACACACACACACACACAAACAGAATACATTTACGCGGGTCAGAGCATCATCACAGTGTTGTCTAGATGAAAGACAGGGGAGGCCAGCATTGGTCTATCTGACCGGCGGCTCTGACCCGGCCACCAGACATTTTGAGTGGAGAGTGGAGTTGAAACTACAATGAACAGGTTCACAGCCCGTCAGTGAACTTGGCCTACATTCATCTGGCCCGGCTTTTAAAAGGCTCGCTGGGTTCATACGCTTCATAACCGCTGGGTTCAGCTTGTTTCACACCGAAATACAGTCCAGTGTGTAAATGTATGGAGCATGAAAATGTCTGCCATGGTCCTGCGTCTTTCGTGCTATTGTATTTGGCCGAATCATTGGTCTGCTGTGCCAACGTGTTAGGGGTAAAGTGTTTAACATGTCGATGTGTTTGCCGTGGCTGTGTGTGCGTGTGTGTGCCATAAAAGGGTTTTGAATGGCCTCAGAGTCTAGATAGCGCAGTGGCATTTGTTTAATTGTTTATATATGGTTCTCTTTCTATGTCCTCCTTTCTATTATTCCCAACACAACATTGTTATAGCGGAGATAAATGCAATGATATGACAACTGGGTCGCACAAATGTAGCTAGACATGTAATACTGCCCCAACCATATTGGGAAAAATTGAATTGCTATAATATTAATGATATAATATGTTTCCAAACAGGAAACGGACAGCGTTGGCTGGGAGTCCCTCAGCGATACAGGCGGTTTGTACCGAATGCATAAACCAAATCGCTCATCATCAGCTAATGAATTTCAGTAATTGTCAGCAACTCCCGAAAGAGCTGAGCTCTGCCACTGTGGGCTTTCACTCCTCATAGTGGATCAGATTACCTCCAGAACCATCCAAAGCCATCGACCAACCACAGAGGAGGAGAAAATAGCGCCGCCGTGAAACGTGATGCGCAGCAGCACTGGAAGCGTTTTGGGTCGCGACGGCAGTTTGTTCTACGTTATGGTAGAATGTGGGAATCTGAGCACTTGGCGTTCATTAAATATGCATGAGGTCTGTGATCTGCGAATAACAACAAGGAAAGTGCTGCAGTGGTTTGGAAAGTGCTGTGACCGAAAAAACGGTCCAGACATGGCTGTTTGACTCCCGTTCTGGGTTAAATCCCCAGAACGGCTGTTTGACTCCCGTTCTGGGTTAAATCCCAACACACCCGCAGTCTGACTGCATGCCATTGCTGAGCGAGATGTCGGCCCCATCGACGTGGTGCTTGATGACATGACCGTTCAAGGTCGCTTTGGATAACATTTTACATATCGACCGTTTTACTTCATGCAAATCCAGCATAGACAACCAGTATACAGCCGGCTCTCGCTTCAAAACGGCCTGCTTGTTCTGGTCAGACATCATCAAGCCAACGGGTTGAATGCTCTAGGACTAAGACAGACAGAGAGACCAGCCCGTGGGGAAGTCTGGACTACAGGGGAAGGCTGGAGTTCAGGTGAAGTCTGGACTACGGTGGAAGTCTGGATCCCAGGTGAAGTCTAGGACACTAGGTGAGGTCTGTGGAGTACAGCTGAAGTCTAGATCACAGGTTAAGTCTAGGGACATTTGCAGATGTAGCAGATAAGGTGATTCAATCTGTCTTCATCTTCTTCTTCTATCCTAGTGGCTACCCTACAACTCCTGCGTCTTGAAGGTAAAACAATCCGCCACATCTCCATCAACAACGAGCGCAAACAGGACGCCCCCTTGTGTGGACCCTGGCGGTCGCCATGGCGACGGCGGTCGTTGCCGCCCGCGACTCCCTGGTCATCCGCGTGCTGGCGGACTCGCAGCAGAGCGGCCTGTTTGTGTTCCGGGTCCGCTGCTCCGACCAGCGCCTGCTGGCCTTCTGGCTCCGGAAGCCCGCCTTCTGCAACGGCCCATTGGAGCAGACCGCCGTCTGGGCCGGCGCCCCGGACCCCGACGCCTCGGGGGCCCCGAGAGGCGGGGGGGCGGGGGGGGTGGACTTTGTGCTGCGGGTGGTGAGCCGGGAGCCAGGCGTGCCCAACGGCGAGTACTGGGCGCCGTTCGTGCTGGCGCTCTGCCTGGACGCCCGGTCGTTTCACTACCGCCTGCCGGGGGACGCTGTGTCCGGCCGCAACATCCAGCGCATCCTTTCGGCGCGCGGCAAGCTGGTTTTGATTCGCTGAGGGGGGGGGGGGGGGGGGCCGACAGATCCGTCGCTGTTGTTGAACATTTCTCAACTTTTTGACGCAGGCAACGAAGCCGACAGAACGGACGGACCCACAATACACTTCGAGAGCGCCCCATGCAAAGTCAATGAGATCTGTCAATGGACGGATGCAGTGTGAACGCGGCGTTAAGGGCCGGCCTAGGGGCTGGGGAGCTCCTACCAGCTGAAAGGTTCTGGGTTCAAACCCCAGTATCCCCGACCTGACCTGTCGGTATCCTTGAGCCAACGACCTGCTCTTCAATGACACTAATCTAGATTCCCTGTAAGTCCCTTTGAATAGCAGCGTCTGCAGCACTGCAGTCCTCATACTGTAGTATTCATACTGCAGTCCTCATACTGTAGTATTCATACTGCAGTCCTCATACTGTAGTATTCATACTGCAGTACTCATACTGTAATGTTCACACTGCAGTCCTCATACTGTAGTATTTCATACTGCAGTACTTATACTGTAACGTTCATACAGCAGTCCTCATACTGTAGTATTTCACACTGCAGTACTCATACTGTAACGTTAACACTGCAGTCCTCATACTGTAGTATTCATACTGCAGTTCTCATACTGTAGTCTTCAAACTGCAGTTCTCATACGGCAGTGTTCATACTGCCACCAGCCTCTTGATTCAGTGAAAACCCAGTCATTCGGCCAGCTTTTACTGCCCAGAAAAGCCCTAAAACAAACACCAGCCACTGTGCGTCTCCGCCCAGAAGCGACCACAACCACAACCTCACCAGCCGCCGCACTGACAAAACCCAGGGCCCTGCCTCTAGGCTGCCGGGCCCCCAGGGGCCATCGTGGGGGGTCAGGGGGCCCAGAGGGGAGGCCTGGATTGAAGACCCAGGCGAGAGATAACAAGCCACCGGCCTCAGAGGAGCTGAGCAGTACAGCGGAGAAAAGGAGGAGAGCCCGAGGAGGAGGGCCTGAAGTGCTGGCCTCACAGTCAAATAATAGGATTTTCTTTGTAAAGGACATCTTTGTAACTCTTACACATTTGACATATAGAAAAGTAATGCAGCCATGTTTACTAAATATGCTTTTAAACTGATTGTTTGTACTGGTGGCATGTGTATGTGTGGTTTGTATGTCACTTGAGTCTGCCTTAAAAGAGGAACAGCGACCAACCAATGGTCAAAAACCAGAGACGATAGTATCTAATGGTGCATTTCCACCGGAGGGTGTGGGTCGGTTCAGTCTGTTAAGGTGCGGCACGGGTCGCGTTTCCACCGCCAAGTGGGCCTGATCCAGACTGAGCCGTATTGAGCCATACTCGTCTCGCAGTACCCCTCCGTTGGGGTACTGAGACGCCTGAAAGGGTGCCGGCAAGTTTGAGCTACACATGCCGTCCGTTGATTGGTCGACAGAATCGTCCCTTTCATATGGCAGGGGGATAATAACAAACAAACACAGTAGGCCTACACGGGAGGTATTTCTGGACAACGGCGAATGCTTAGTTTATTGAAGAAAATGTTGCGCAAAAGTTTGCCGTCCTACATTGTTGCTCTTTGTTCATTGTGCGCATACTTCTTTTTCCTTGGATTTATTAGCAGGCTACTCTGTGCCGGGCTGCTATGAGATCACAATGCTTACGTAGCTGCCATGGCTATCGCCGTCCGGCTTAAAACGGCGGTGGAAACGCAAGCCGTAACTCAGCTGGGCTATACCGCACCCTCACTACTGGGCTGAGGCGTGCTGGGTCCGAAGTAGGGCTGTGCAATTAATCAAATTTTGATCACGATTTTGATTATAGGGTCAAACGATCTCCAAATTAATAAAATCGAGTTGGAACGATTATTTTGAAAAATTAATTTTTTTATGTATGATGGGCCAGGCCAGTCCTTCCAGCCTTAATCCATTACTGGATCAATTTACAGAATGCAATTTGTTGAGTGTCGTTTACAAAAAACTTAAAAATGTGTCAGTGCACTAAAACACAAGAAAGTTAATTTAAGTTTATTTATTTATTTGATTTTCTAGTATATTTATTTTATTCATTGAAGTTTTATAGAAATTACAGAACAGCTGGATACATATTTATTTGTACATTATTTCCAATTTGAACATTTTCTATTTTTTTATTTGAACATTTTGTGTAGTTTAAGAATTTGGAAAACTCTGTTACAGTGAGTTTGAGTGAGTGAGTGAGTGAGTTTTTGCCAAAATGCCAAATAAATGCATTTTATTTTCAAACTCAAAAAGAATCGTTTGAAGAATCGTGATTTCAATCTTGACCAAAAAAATTGTGATTCTCATTTTTTCCAAAATCGAGCAGTCCGAAGCGTACCCGCCAGTGGAAATGTGCCATTAGAGTGGATCCAATTGTTGGTGCACAGGAAGCACTCCAGATGATGCAACCCTTTAGCACAAGATGTCACAGAAGGTTGGCAGGAATTATTCATTATGAATAATCATTATAAACTATTTCAACAGATTGGGCGAGATTAGTTGCTGTATCACTACACACGTTTAAAAGAAAGCTCCCTGAAGTCAATAGGGAATCTTACTAGCAGCTTCCCAGTGGACTGTACCAACTGGTAGGTGGAGACATCGAACATACAACACTTGTGATGTCACTAACGGGTCGATTTTGACACGGCTCATTATGGCGTATCAAGATCCCACTGACCAATAAAAGCACATCAATATGTTTGTACACAATGACGTCAGACCCTGTTAAGCTACTTGAAATCCACACCAGCCAACCGTTTGTTAACACTCCACCACGGAGGTTACCTATCCCATCATGCATGATGCATCATGCATTGATGTCACAAAATGCGTCATGTTAAAATGGCTTTTGATAAATGATCACACCTGGTGGTAAAATAGGGGCCCATTAGACAGACACCCACATTCTCTGTATATAGGGTACACATCTGAATGGACGTGGATACATTGAATCATAAAATAGGGCCCTTTGGGTACTCACCATCATACGTGAAGTAGGAGCCGTCCTTAAACACCGCCACGGAGGGAATCTCCGGCAGGGCCATCGACTGGTTTACAAAAAGTTAAAACCACAAACAAAATCCATCATTTCAACCCCAACTGTCCGTGAGCTCGCCGTACCCTTCCCGTCCCACGCCTCAGGGGAGCCAATGGCAGCGGGCCAGCTGCAATGAAGCAAACTTCAAAAATACAGCCGAGGCGTCAGGCCTTAATAACCGCCTGACATTTAAAGCGTCGCATTAGAGCTACAAGGGCTTCACAGAGATTTATTGAACTCGGAGACACTGTAAATCTCAGGGTCCAATAAGGGACCGTAAAATTACGCTTTTCCCCCGGACTGTTCGAGTGGAGATCCACCCAAAGGGCAAGAACAGTGGTTTTCCACGCCTGATTGGTCGGCATCGTTAAAGTGACCAATGATGGATGACATTGTGAGTGCATTTTGCTCTTATAATATCTTTCAAAGTTCAAAACAGTATATATGGCGGAACTAAAATGGGGTAGGAATGTGATTGGCCACAGTGAGTGCCTAGGGCGTTTCAGGGCCTTGCTCCTCGAGTCTTCCTGCTCTGCATAGACAGGCTGATTTTTTGGGCTGAACCCTCCAGTGATTCACCGATTTAACGCCAGCAGGACAACGTTTGATCAAGTAATCCAGTTTTTTGGCCTCTTACCTCTGGCAAGGCCTCTTCCGAAGCGGAGAAGAAGTAGGTGTACACGATGAGCTCTGTGGCCACGTCAATGTATTTCTCCTACAGCAACAAACAGTAACCAGAAACATGGCCATCAGCACACAACTGCCAGACAACACTGCCAAGGAGAACCATAAGAATGAACTCTCTGTACAAACTATTGGAAAGACTTCTCAGAATCTATTCTCGGAAAGAATTCCCCGAAATAATTCTCAGTCAGAGTTCTCAGAATTATACTGAATTGTCAAAGAACTATTGGGAATGCTTGGAAAGCTTTTTGGTTGGGCTGTTTTGGATTTCTGGGTCATGATTTCTGAGTCATGGTTTGTCTTTTAGCTTTTTCCACTGGTTTGAGGTTTGTTGTCACAGTCACTACAAAGGTAGTGACTGCAATTGGAACCCTGCTGGGTTTGGTCAGTCGGTCAGTCTGTCATTATGGCTTTTTAAGCCGAGGTGTGGGTGTTACCTACTTTTAGGGGGGATTCTCCGCCCACGTACACAAAGAGCACATCGTGTCGTTTCAACATGTGTTCAAACATCTGCTTGCTGGGAAGCGGCCGCACAGCTGGCCTACACACACACACACACACACACACACACACACACACACACACACACACACACACACACACACACACACACACACACACACACACACACACACACACACACACACACACACACACACACACACACACACAGATTCCATCTGCATTTCACAAATTCAATATTTGAACATGAGTCGTGGCTTTTGTTGCTTGATGCATGATGACCTGCAAACTCAGATAAGGGCCTGTGGCTCTACCTAGTGGCCAACACTTACAACTGCAGTGCCTGAGTAAAATCAGATATAGGATTTTGATCAGGGTCCGGTCTATGGCGTGTAGTTTACAGACGGATAATCTAGGTGGATTAATTGATACAATGGCTCCAACGAGAGGCCTGGATGCACACATTCAGCAGGTCCAGGCAAGGGAATAGTTGGCTCACATGGGTTGTGTAGGGCTTGTACATCATGACGTCACATCGCATGACATCCTCCATTCCAGAAGTAAAGGAGCATTGGGATGTCATTGGTCGCAATGGTGTTTTGGTAAGTTTTTTGTTGATTGTTTTTTGTTGATTGTTTTTTGTTCATTGTTAAATTAATTGCCTTTATGGGGAGACATTGTTGTGTTTTAAAACCGCCACAATGTTCTGAGACATAGGCCTAGGTAAAGTTATATTTGTTTAATTAAGATTTTGCAATACTACAACTCTGGATGCATCACAAAATGGTGTGAAGTATCGCCATGATGCATTGTGATGTACAAGCCCCGCACAAACACAGAGCCCACGTGAGCTCACGTGAAGACAGGCCAACGACACACGGTCGATATCCACAATCATATAACATTTAAAGACACTGATGTCTGTTCGTGTCTAAATACCAGCTCATGTTCCAGCTAATATTACATGGGGCATTGGCGCTCATGCTGACGCGACGCACACCAGAGACCAATACGTGACTCACCCTGATACCCTGTTGGTGAACTCAACGATGTCATCTTTTGTCCGGGGTCCCTTGTAGTTATAGGCAAGCTCCCCCTTTAGTCTGAGAGACAGAGAGAGCGAGAGAGATAGAGACACAGACGGATGACGGCAGATGGTTGCACCATGTCATATTTGCATTAACGTAGCAATTCATAGTAATCTATATATACTGTATATACACAAGTTATTCATACTAATGTAGCTATAGATAGAAAGATGTATCTATATATTACTAATTCATACTAACATATATATCGATATCTATGAACATCTATTAGGGCTGAACGATTAATCAAATTCAAACTGACATTGCGATGCAATAGAACGCGATATGCAATTAAATACATTAAATTAAAATCGCGATACGCGATTAAAAAAAAAAATCTATTTTGTGTTTTTTTTTTACTGTTACTTACTGGAGAGCAGTAAGATTCATTTTTATTTTTTTACAATTCAATAGTTAAATTAAGATGTTATAATGTCAATTCATGCATCAATTAATCTCAACACATCGGCCTGGCCTAAAAGAAAGGGCAGTTTATATGTTGACTGCTTCCAACGTTGTTGTGTGTTGGTCATACTACAGAATGATTTATTGCTTGTTTAGTGAATAATACAGAACATAAAAATAATACAGAACATAAAAAAAATAATGGCATACTAAATTCCAATATTGGTTGAAATAATCACAATTAGATTATTTCAAATAATCTAAAAATCGTTCAGCCCTAACATCTATATAGATATCCATATATCCATCTAGATGGATAGATAATAGTAAGCCATACTAATATATAGATAGAGATATATCTACATATATATCTTATCTCCTTCAGAAAGCTGTGAAAACATTTCCTCCAACTGGCCTTAAGTATAACAATACATTCCCAGCGGAGAGGCGTTCAAGAACAGAGTGCCTGGGAGACCCAGGTTGTCATGAACTCAACATCAAACACTGAGTGGTCCCCAGGAGCAGATTGTCACTTATTATCACCTGCCAGCGTTGGCATGCTTCCGATCAGCCTAATTCACAGCCACCATTAATATTGTTATTAATATTAATAATATAGACCTAATAACAATAATTGTATTTTTTACTTAGTTATTTTCTAAATACTCAGACACATTACATAAGACCTGAAATATAAGAGTAAAAAACAATATTGGGACTACCATAGTCTCACAAATTAGACTTGAGATTAATAATTCAGTCTCAAGTCTCATGGAAGAATAGCTCAAATCTGGGTGAACAGGGCGTTCTTTCGCTTCATATTTGTTTCGACCAATCATGTTGCTGGAGACTGGGGTCTGTAAGCAGCTACTTTACAAACTCGGCCAACACTAGTAAAAAAGGTTCTGTAAAGGTAGAAATCACTTTCTGAAAACTTCATCCCCTTGTGCAAACAAGCTTTCTCCCGTAGAATAGCTCCGTAACAAAACATGAAACAGGCCACACTCTGCCCCTTGAGGGATTTCTTTCCGACTCTGTGCCTGTGTCTCCCCCCAGAAGTTCTGCTATATCGTGGTAGGACTGCCGGATCCCAGAATAGGCCAACCCAAGCTTTGATACACACCTGGTATTAACCGGATTTGATAACACCCCCCCACCCCCCTTAACCAAGCGTTGATACTTCTCTACAACCGCCTGAATGCATTTTACTAATTTGGCAGACACTTTTATCAAAAGCAACTTTCATTGGATGTTTTCAGATAGACATGGGAGTCTGGCCATCTTGTTCAGGGATGCCTTCTGGTAGACTGTAGTAGCTATCAGCAGTAGTGGTTTAGTCTAAGGCAAACTGCTCTGAGTATTGCATCACAAGGTCCCCAGTAAACCGGCTAGTGCTTGCTCTACCGTCACTACATAGCACACCGCCGTCTCAAAAACAACTACACCAGGGACACGTAGTAGCTCTCTGCCAAAATAGCCAGCATGTAGCGAGGGCTCATGGGAATTGTAGTTTATTTGTGGAAATGCTATCGGTCTGGTGTAATACTCTCTTGACAGAAGCAGAGATTGCAGCAAACAAAAATGTTATGGATAATAAAAATATATACAATACATTCTGAACCAATTTAAGATCCAATAGCATATGCATAAATCCAACTCATTTTCATTCATATTGTATACGTTTGAGAATTAGAGAAGTGTCTTAGCAACTCTATAATATAATCTTATATGATATGTCAGTAGTTTTAGAGGTAGGCTTTATCAGGATATTGAGTGCTGCTGTGATCGTGTGTTTGGTGTGACAGTGTGTTGATAGTGTGTAAGTTGTGTAAGTGCTTATGTGATACTCACAGCTTGATGGTGGGGTATCCACGAACACCGAACTCAGAAGACATGCCTGCAGAAAATTTAAATAGGCATCAACATTCAAACTACTTTATCAAACAGTCTATAAAAGGACATAATGCGCATTTTACTGAATGGGTCTTTAATGACCCCACATGGTTAATCAATAGTAGACTTTTTCACAAACAGACCAGATGTGTTAGGCAGTAAAACCTGTGGTATAAAGCAGTACTGTGTTTTTGGCAGCGCTGGCTAAATGATATTTCTACGTTGAAACCCTTGGCGCAGGCACAAAGTAGGTTACATGCACCGCTCCTAAAAATGAAGTCAGCTCATCAGACTGCCGCTTCTTGGTTCCTGCTACGTTTAACGGCTGTTTCTGACTAGAGGAGGAGGTTTGCGTATACTATGTGTGATGCATCCTCTTGACGTTAGTGTCAGGTATCATTTAGGCTCCAGGGGGGTCTCACCAGAGAAGGCTGTGGCGTCCATCTTGCCCACGCGGACCGGTGACCCGGAGGCCTTGAGCTCAGCTCCCACATCGGCCCAGACAGGCTCCAGCTTCTTACAGTAGCCGCACCATGGTGCGTAGAACTGCACACACGTTATTTAAAGAGCTCTTTAAGGGAGGTTCATTTGCTTTTGATTATAATAACATAAATTACATACTGTAAAGATGTCAAAGAGAGTGTGTGTGTGTGTGTGTGTGTGTGTGTGTGTGTGTGTGTGTGTGTGTGTGTGTGTGTGTGTGTGTGTGTGTGTGGACTCACATCGACCAGCCAGATATCATTCATGCGGGTGTCTTTAAATCTGTTGAAAATGGATGGAAGGTTCAGGAAAGAGGTTTTCCAGAGCCATATAGCCCAATACAATGGTTGATTTGAAAGCTGATTAAAGTACATCCAGCACACAGCATGGGCTATGTGTTGGAAGAAGCCCGGAAGCATCGGCTTTTACTGAATGAATGAGAGCTGATTGTTGGTCTAAGAACAGATTGGAGGGTGAGATAAGATACGATAATAGAAACTGTATTAATCCCAGGCGGGACATTACAGCAGCAGAAAGTACAGGGCAGAAGTAGACATTTGTAAATATCTTGTATTTACAACGAAAAATATATCTACATCTGCACAAAAAGAGTATTAGCAATGTAAATGTCAATGCAAATATAAATCTGTCAACTGTACAGACAGTTCAGCATTGTTGAAACTAGCCCACATTACTGAGTGGCAGTTAGTGCCTAAGGTTTGTACCAAGGGGCCCCACCCACACAATTGTTTAAAAAAAATAAAGCTCCCACGTTTAAATTTCGATTAGAAAACAAATCTTCATTGCAATTTGTCCACCAAATCACCCATCAGGTTTACTCTTCATACTCGGCGAAATTATGAAGTAGGAAGGAAGCGACCCATGAAACATCAAACTGCCAGTCAGCAGTGTTATTAACCCAGGGGCGGTCACCACAAGTCTGCTATTCAATCATAAGTCGAGTGAAACAATGAACCTAAAAGTAACCTATAACGTCCACATAAACATTATAGTATATTGCACAATGCCAGTTTAAAATGGAGCAGCTCTTCGAGCCAAGAATAAAACGCTGATAAAGTGCTCAGAGGAACTGCTCTGTGGGCTAAATCTGATATCGCTAGTTGGAGGAGCGACACCATCTCTAAAAGACGCCGTGGACATTAAACTCCAGGCGGTAGGCTGTAGAAATTAGAGCATCACTTACGTCTGATCCAGGTCTTCGACCACCGCCAGCACCGCTGAACTCAGCAGGGCGACGACGGCTGCAGAGAGCGACGACATGAAGCACAGGTTATGGGTTAGTGCAATCAAAGCCATCGTTATGCCAATGTGCAATTGATGGCAATTCTGCAAGCCTTTTTGTTGAAAGACCCTGCTGGTGGTAGGGGAAGCATCACAAGCTGACACGATGTCGTCTGGCGGTCTATGTTTGATTATTAAACATATTGACAGACTGAAAAAAAGCTCATTTCAAGGACGCTCTGGTCGTTACGTTAACGGAAGATACAGTGGTTAATCCGATGATTAAATGTAAAAAGTGTAGATACCTCCACAAAGGAGAGAAGCTGTGACTTGAGCCATCGCTGCAAGGAGGTAACAGAGAGCAGGAAATACAGTCGCTGGATTCAATGGTGCTGGGCATGCGCAGTGTGACGCAGCATCCTGGCCGCTTGGGACGCACAGATGGGTTTGAAAGAGATGTTCATGATAGCCGCTTGAGAGCAAATATTTGTATTCGTCGTGTTTGAATTTATAATTGGTCATTATGCTAAACATATGACATGCTAAACATATGACACTTATTTTAATATCAGATATAAAGACCAGGCTTTCATTAAGACCGTTAGGGGATTCCTGCTTTAATAGGCGTATGTAGGCTATTTAAATTTAATTTAGATTGCATTTAAATCGCTCACATTTCATCGAGCTAACGTTTACTGGTTGGGGGATTGTTTTAATATTTCTAAGAAGATATATCTCTCACCACAAGATGTCGCTCTAACCTAACACCCATGACCGTGGCCGACACTCACTCAATCATTTCACCGCCAAAATCATCCCCCCAGTATTCTACATTTCTCTAACACACACACACACACACACACACACACACACACACACACACACACACACACACACACACACACACACACACACACTATTGTGTAATATTGCTGAGTAAAAGAGTCATGCTTATTACGATCATGTTTTTACTTTTACATTATAACCCTCTATTTCGCAACATTTTTTTTTTTTTACCAGATTTTGACCAGAGTTAATTCTCCACTCTGTCTGCTATCCCCTCCAGTTAATGGAGGATTTGGACCAAGAAAACGAGGAGGATAGTTCGAAACATATATTCACGAAGCAAAGTGACAAACACTGTTCTGGTGGTTTGAATAATTAGCCTATGAGATTAGGTTGACAATCATTAATTCAAAACTAAAAGTGCCTAAACTAAAGCATGACCCAGTTTTTTTGTCCCTTGCAGACACAGTACAAGGTTTTTCTGTTCGGTATATTTCAGTCTGAACATGAAGCCCTGCTGCGTCTGTGCTGAGCTACGAGAAAAGAGAAGAGTCTGAAAGAGTACTGAAGAACAACCTCCTTTTGTGGTTCACAATAATGCAGAATAATAGGATGGATGTTTTCCCAAGATAAACACAAGACTTCTCTCAACAGAATAACAGGACAAAAATGTATGCAAAACTTTTTCTTTTTACTTTTCTTTCTTTTGTAAAAGTATTGCTACAAAATTGAGATGATTCCATTCTTAATTACTTCCCAAGTACTGGTAAGACCCTGTCTCTGGTTAGATCTAGTCTAAGTTAAATAAAATATTAAGATATTGGTTTAGTAAAAAACAACTTAAATATGCATCATGGGCATGTTAAAGGGTCAAAACGTTATCACAGCTTATAGTGGTAATTTAAGAGTCTGTATTAACATTCATATAAAAGCAGAACTCTGTTCCTACATAGCAATATATATTTTTAAAGATATAGTTGGATAGACATGTTATTCCCCAAATGCTAATTAAAATAAAACAAATATTTTTTTAATCGTGTGGTCCATAATGGTGATGCAGTGTTTTATAGAAATATATGAAATACAATTCTAATGGCCATGGCCTGTATTTAACATAACATATCTGCTCATGTTTGTTTCTTTGCTGCTGAAGACCCAAGCCATGTATTCCTGGTGGCTATACAAATCAGAACAAAAACATTGAAAATGCTAGCAGTTAAAGTTAAAGGCTGAGCTGACAGAGGTTCTCGGAAGTTGTTACCACCATGTTACCACAGCGTTGCAAACCAACGATATAAATAAAGATTCACAATACTGAATAACAACACTTTGGATGCACCAGGTTAAGATGCTGTAGGAGGTTTCCAGGGGGCAACAGTTTGTCAGGGAAACATTATGTTGCAGTAAAAGTGTTTGGGGTACAGTTTTTCAGGGTTTGGGGTTAAAGTCTATTGTGGTGGAAAGTTTATAAAGAAAACGGTTTGTCATTCTCAACACGATCTCCATCCAACTGTCCTCGCCGCTGAGAGAGCTTAACCCGAGGCACGTGGCGACATTACAGACCAGCAAACAAACCATAACGCACGTCTGTTATGTTTTCAGTCTCGTGGGTCTAAACACAGACACAACCAAGACATTCTCGACGGACTAAAGTCAGGACCAGGCGGCCGCCACAGCCTTCGTGTTCCGCTGAGACGGGGGGGGCCTTCGGGCGTCTGGTTTGGCATGGTGAGGTGCTAGCAGTGGAGCTAACATGAGCTAAGCTGACAGCCAAAGGTAGTGTGGTCTCCTGCAGCGGTGCCTCACTCCAGGATGTCTGTCTCAAACGGGACCAGATGGTAGTAGGACAGGTTGGTGACGTAGGCCTCTGTGTCCTCGTCGCACGGCAGGGGGTCCGGGGGTAGGTACCCTCCGTCGTCGTACCTGGGAGCGGGACACACCAGGCGTGTTTATATTTATTATTTTTATACAAAATGTCACAATGATTTTATTTTGGAGGTAGATGTCGTTATGAAGTAGGAAGGGGCGGAAGGGCATCTTGCTCGAGGATGCCGACAAATAGCAGATTCTGAGGGATAGAAATGGGAAATTCTGTCCCTCGAGAAAGGAAAACATGTTATGTTTTTTGTACAAAAACTTTTGTTCCCTTCTTAGCTCCGTACACACCCAGACGGGGAAGGAAGAGGTGTGAAGAGACTCTTCCTGTGGGGTGTGCGCGTTTGTGCGTGTGTGTGTGTGAAAGGAAGTTCACATTGGCATTCAAGGAATTCCACACACACACACACACACACACGTCCGATCAGGAAGTACAAAGAGCACTCTTCCAGATGATGATGAAATATCCATGAAGCCGAACACCACAGGAGGCTGTGCAGAGCATCTGGCATCGTTGTGTAAGGTCTGGATCATACTGGAAGAGTAAGCCTGGCTTCTGATAGTGCTAGCACTAAACTATATTAAACAGCTTACTTTGTTGGTTGTTTTAGCATCCTATCTTCTAAAGATGACCCCTAAGCACTGGACTATTACTAATAGTCAAGTCACATCTTATTCATAGAGCATGTTTCAAAGATCAGTCAAATTCAGTGAACAATAAAATCACAATTCACATGAAAAATAAGAGCACAATGTATAACACAATAAAAACACTTGGATGCACTTAGGATGAAGAGGAGGGCAGATATACTACTGCTGTCATACAACAAACAAACCTTTAATTTTGATCCCTGTGGTAACTGTCTAGCCCTACAGTAAAACATTTGCTCTAGCAGCGCCTATATCTGAGAGTTCCTAACCTCCCGGTTGGTCTCTCTGGAATGAAGCGTCCAGAGACCATGTAAACGTATAGGGGAACTCACGCGTGTTCCTCTGAGTCGGTGGAGGACGGCCTCTCTTTGTCCTCTGGCGACAGGCGCTCGTCAAACACGATGGTCTCGGTGTTGGCGAGACAGAACCCATTGGACCGCATGATCTCTGGAGAGGACAGGCAGAGGTGGAGGTTAATCTCTAAAGAAGTTACATTAGGTTAAGTTATAAATGTCCCCATCAAAGCTTGATATCCCAGCAATTCGGTTTTTGCACCGAATCAACACAGTATGCACAAAACAAATCAAACAATTTTAATTCAGTTTGTCAGTTATTTTACAGCTTATTACTGCAATGTTCTCATAACATTCTCTAAGTTTGCGTGGGGGGTGGAGTACATTGAGTACATATCTTTCAGGGTGACGGAGTGGTCCAACCCATCCTCTCTGACTTGTGCGATTGTGTCATGAGTCTATGTGTGGTTGTCGTGTCACAAGTCTTTGGAAGAAATTAGCCAACTCTGAGGGTGAAAAGTCCAGTTCTGTTGGCCTGTTGTCATGGTGATTGGCCTGACCCCTGGGTGGGGGTATTACGGCTGTGTGTTTGTAACCCCCCCCCAGGACGCAGCAGATACAGGTCACGCCCCTTCAAAACCAAGCATGCCATATCAAGTTTTGTCCCCACCTACTACCAACTGTTCAACTCACTATAGTGCTTTAAGCATTTTTAACTGTTTTAATCTGGTCTTAAAGCTCCAACAAGTTCTGTTTTCCCAGTAGCCAGCTCTAGAGGCTTGAGTTGTGGTTATGTCTTTCAACGGTTGTCTGAAAATGTCAACAATTCTGAATGATGTGAAGGAGGTTTTCCCAAGTTGTGGGGGGCAAAAGTGGACAAGAATAAAACAATTTCCCAACATAGTGCCAATTTAAGCTTGCACATCAGTCCCTATGTTCTGGGAATGCCTTTAACATCAAAGGCTTGTCTTGTCCTTGTTTGTTGTCTCACATGTGTGATTGCACCTTAACCTTAATGCACTGTAACCTTAATGCACTGTAACCTTAACGCACTGTAACCTTAACGCACTGTAACCTTAATGCACTGGAACCTTAATGCACTGTAACCTTAATGCACTGGAACCTGAATGCTATGCTGATGTACCTGATATGTTGATAGGGCTCTGGAAGCAGGGCTGGATTCTGTGGACCTTATCGTTCCTCAGCACTTGGTCCAGGGGCGAGCGCTCGAAGAAGGTCAGCATGACCTCTGACCTTGAGAACTAGATAGCGAGAGGTATATCTATATATAAATATTATATATAGCATGTAGTATATAGTCACGTAGAGCAGTGGTTCACAACTTTTGGGGGCGCCTAAGACACACAAACCCAAATTCCAAGGACTGCCCACTTCAGTCCGTAGGGAACTGTGTGGGCAGTCCTTAAACCATCATAACAAGGATACGTTGTACGCCCTTTCTGCAGTATTTATTGGACTGCCAAACAAAGTATCACATGAATACAGGCTGAATTTTTTTTATTGTCTTTACAAATTTAATTTAATTATAAACAACAAAGTACAAATGAACAACTTTCAACATACGCCAGCCCTTAAAGTAGAGTAGAGTTGCTTATCAACACTAACAGTGTCGTGTCATCACTATATTTTGGCGGGGAAGACACATTCCGTCCTGAGCTCATAAACTTGTTGACGAAGCGTTAAGAAGTGTGGACACGGCGCGGCTATGCAACTGTGGCTGCGGTGGATCATGGCTTCCTCTTATTGTCTGCAGACTCACAACGAAATACCATCTTCCTACTGTGGTCAATTTACAAGGAAGAATACTGGTTTTGCCATGTAGAAATGACTGACTCCCTATAAAGAGGCTGCCTTTATCCACAAGTGACTAACAGGGAGTGCAGATACATTAATGTCATTAAGAAGGAGGTACAGTAAGGCTGTGGACATTTTGAATAGGATCCAGTACCTTGGGGTTGGGAGTCACCAATATTAGGGATGTCACGAGAACCGATACTTCGGTACCAAGTCGATACCAAAATTCAAAAAACATGACGGTACTCGTTTTTCTTAGTACCGTAGGTACCGAGGACGCAATTCCTCCGGACGTCACGTGGGCAGCATATACACCTACACGGGAACATGGAAGACGGCAACTGCAGCTGCAGCGAGTGCACCGGCTCCGCCTCGACTCGTCGATAAAAAGAATAGCAAGAGTCGTGTCTGGAAGTACTTTGCGTTTGGAACGCTGCGCCGCGCGACTGTTTCAGACGGGACCCGTTTCAATGTTGCACTTCTAAACACGCATGGTACGACTGCGTTCGGCATCACTTACTTGATGTTGTTTTGATTGAAGATCGGCAGGTTGTAGTGGGTGCGGCGGTGAATGTGTGCGTGCGTGTGCACGTGTGTTGCGAGCGTATGCAATTTCAAAGTAAACAAACCAACTCAAAGCCGATGCATGCATCCAAAACTATTTGTTCAAAACCAAATCAACAAATCAAAAACAGAGTTGCTTATTCGCTTCAAATACTTTTTCTTTTCAAAACTTGGTAATTAATACGGCGTGGTACCGAGCGGTTGAAAACAATGTTGGCGTCTCCTGTGGCTGCCTTGCGCACCTGCGTTATATTTAAGCAATAGATCACGACAGGCTGTGGTATACGCTCATTATACCACAGTTAAGGGGCGTTGTCCGTCCCGACGCGCAGCGGAGGGGCGGCGACCCCCCTTCACCCCTTCCCTTCAAATTGGGTATCGAGAATCGTGGAATTTCACTGGTATTGGTATCGACTACTAAATTTCTGGTATCGTGACATCCCTAGTCACCATTACTGCATAATCATAAATCGATCTATTCAACTGTACTCCAATACTCTACTACTACTAGATCTACTTTACTCTACTGTATCATACTCTTCTCTACTGTATTATACTGTACTCAACTGCGATCTACTCTGCTCTACTCTACTTTTCATCTATTCATCTATTCATCTGTGTTCTACTCTACTGTGTTCTACTTTACCTTCCAGGGCAGGTTGATGTTATTCTCTCTACTGTACTCTATTATACTGTTTTCTACTGTACTCTGCTATATTACACTGTACTCTACTGTGTTCTACTGTACCTTCCAGGGCAGGTGAAGTTGTTCTCTCTACTGTACTCTATTCTACAGTTTTCTACTGTACTCTTCTATATTACACAGTACTCTGTACTGTGTTCTACTGTACCTTCCAGGGCAGGTTGATGGCGTTCTTGAGAAGCCTCTCCACTTCGTTCAGCTTCAGCTCAATGTCACTGGCTTCTCTGATCTTCACCATCCCTGAAACACATAACAACAAATACATTTATATTTCCCATTTAGATATTGGTTTATTTAATTGTATTCCAGTGAAAATTATTCCTCAGTATTCCTCTGAAAAAGTGCCACTGTGGAGACTGTTGTAACTTACCAGCCTTCAATTGTAACCGTTTTTATATTGCAGGAAAAACAAAGACAGCTTTAAGTATCCACCTTTAATTATAATATTCACTCGAAATGGTTAGTTACACAGACAACGGTGGTAGGATATTCTGATACATAAAATCTGGTGGTATTAAAAACATTTGCTAACAATGGCTCCATATTTCTCTATGGTAGGTGGAAGACCAAAACAAAGCACCTAAACCAGCTTTTGAACAAGTGTATCAATATGCGATGTACAATAACTTAATCCCCTACATGATTTAAAGAAGTTTGGGGATAACAGTAATAACAGACCACGGTAATAACAGCTTGAAAGAGCTCACATTCAGAGCTATATTTAGGGCAGGTTTTCTCCATCCATTAAGAGATACAGGGGGTTTAGTTCAGGAGACGGCACGTGTCAGTACATTGTATTAACCATAAAGCAACTGTCATGTCTTGTAACACAACAAAATCTTTGTTACCACAAGCTGACAACGAAATGTGGTAAAGAGGCCAACCTTACACAAGCGTAAATTGCATAGGGTTTGACAGACTGCAAAATGGACATTTTCATTGTGGCATACTTTCTTTAAGGTTTTTGAGAGAGAGAAAGAGAACTCTGTATGTTAGAAAGTATATTGATTGGTGCAATAATGAAATATTTATATGGAAATCACATTTAAAAAGTGAATAACAGATTAAATAGAACTGGTCTAAGGGTTACAGCTTTTAGATCTTAGGCTTTTTTCAGCGGTGATCATTTATCTCTGACAACAAACGCACACATGGCCAGATCAGCCACAGAGAAGCTGTTGTTTGGTTACATCGTGGCACACAGTTTTCCACATCCCGCGATGATGAGTATGATGGGGGGCTATGATGTTATACCCCCACCCCCTAGGTATGATATCATCAGATTGGAAAGAATGACTTGGGCTATTTTATCACCAACATCTTCCACGCTATTGCTCACACATTCTGGGGCGGGGGGGCTGTCTGTCCGGGAGTCTGGGAGCAGTAATAGCATTTTCATTAGCATTAGTCATAGTAATAGTAATAGTAACAGTAATATAATTATAATTAGCCTATCCCATCTCATCTGGGTGAACATTCTAACACGTGACGTTGCTAGAATATATACATACATACAAATGTATGTACATGTATATAATGTATGAAGAAAAGCTCTACATAAATCATAACAACTTCCAACATCCGTTGTTGTTTTCCTAGGTTCTCCCCGATGTGTATTTTCTCCACTTCCTTCTGGTGCGGACCTGCTGTCCACTTCCTGCCGTGGGACAGGAAGCCGGTGTGCCAGCATACTTCCTGTGAGGATGTTTCTTTGTGACACCATTATCTAGTCAATGACTTCTTTCATAAATCATAAAATATCACCAGTAGTACCAGAAGAGCAGATGGCTTCCCTCTCTTGCTTCTCTCTTAATACTCCTCAAAACACATGCATTTTTTTTAAATAACATGTGCCCAAGGCCACATATCTCATTACAACTAAGGGGGGGACCATAGACATGGATTTTTTTCTGGAGGGGAAATCAATAACATAACAAACTTGTATCAAATGTGCTGCTTTAACAAACGGTTCAGACCACTGAGCAGGATACATAGGGGGGCATAAACAAAACCTTGAAAAAGTGTATGTGTGAATTATTTCAAAGGTGTAGTCAACTTCTATTAAATATATACATTCAATTAAATAATAATATTCTGAAAGAATTTATATTGGGGCCCCTGAGATCTACGCACGCGCATGATCGCTTTTTCGATCTCTTTCCAGTGTTGCAAAACAGTGCATCATCTACTATTTTCAAATAAGTTTCAGACACTTGAAAACTAAGGCATCTTACTCAGGTATGCAGGTAGACATAGGTGATCAAACCCAGAGCCTTTCACCTCGAAGAGAAACAACAACTATCTTTAGATATCCTACTTCCAACCAGTCGAAAAAAAACAAGCATTGGAATCCTGCGTAAAATCCAACAATTACCCTCAAAGTCATCATTTTCAGTTTCATGTCTGAGACCAAAGTTAATTCTGGACACTAGCTGGAGTAAAGAGGAACTAAAAGGACATGAGTCATCTATTTTCAGTGTGTTTATCAGCCCACCGACTCAGTCATCCTCTACTGTGTCAGTGACCTTAAGCAGAAGATCTGAGAGTGATCATATTCTTTCTCCATCGCACCCGGCCAGGGGCATGTTGTTCACTGGGGGGCTCGACAAAAATGTAACTGTCCAACCAGAGTGCCACCCTACCTAAATCTGCCATATATTTCAAATTTGCATTTTGTTGTACTGGGCAATTTGTGAAGATAGATTCTCTTAACTGCTCTGCAAAGGCTGGGCATTGTGGTTTGGGGCCTCCTATGTCATATTATTCTGTGACTCTCCTGGGCCACCCCTACTAAACTAGTCTAGACATGCCCCTGCACCCTAAGACTAGTATAGTTCTAGTTCTAGTCTATAGTTCTAAGTGTGTGCATGCACCAAATCATTTGTCTTTATTTCTGCAGGGTGCTGTGTAAAGGGACGCAACTTGATGGACTTGTCTGGCACTTATTCCCATGATGCATTGTTTTCATTTGAATCCCTATCCTGCACAGCACTAAAGCAAAATGGAAAGAGTGACTATTGTATTACAGAAGAAGGCTTTTTTTAAATGTTGCTTGTGGGCAAGACAAGGGTTGTTTTCTTTGATGTAACACTTTACTTGTTTCTGACGCTTCTTCTGCATACATTACAAGTGGGTGTAAGTTTGTTCAGGGAGGGGTATAAATAGAGTGTCCGATCCTCTGCCAGGCCCTGTGTGACAGCTTCTCACAGCATGACATCAGCCTCCTCGGCTGTCGCCATGGTAACACACAGCAACACGGACAACAGCAGCAGGGGCCAGTCTTCCACATGCCCGACATTCTCAACCTAACTTCTTTTTCAACATCCTGGTGTGAAATAAATACACAACTGGAGAACAGGGGCGGGTCTGCTGGACCATCCATTACCTGATGATACACATCCTTAATGAGTCCCCGTTCAACCAGAGAGTGTTGGCTCTGTAGTAATGGTCACATCAACACACGCACGCACGCGCTCACGCACACACACACACACACACACACACACACACACACACACACACACACACACACACACACACACACACACACACACACACACACAGTTCAGGGAAACATATCAGCGACCTGCAGACCTAAATCCCGAGAGCGCTACAGGTATCGCCTGATTCAAGCAATAGGCCTACAACAAATCGCAACTTTGTGGACGTTATACGGACGTGATTTAACTATGAGTGAACGTGTTTATAGCATTTTATTCAATATTAGCTTTGAGTCGAGTTGCTGCATAGGCCTATTCGATATGACAGATGATCAGTGTCCATTACTCACTATACAGCTGTGTCCACGGGTCCGCTACGTGTGACAATGTGACAAGACGTCTCCCCACTGTGACCGCCCAGCGGACTTGTTGGCTTTTTAACCCCATGATGGAGGTTAGGGCATTAGGCATTAAAGCGTGTCCTGAAATTATAGTTTGCAGTAGGCCTACAGAAACATTGCTTAATGGGTTATATTACATTTATTCTGAACTGATGACATTAGACTACTTTGATTTTGTAATGTTATCAGTTATCACGGATTTTATTTAGGTTACTCATGCAAAAGTTTTCTAACTACCAACCTTCTAAGAGCGGAGACTTGGCCAGGTCGCTCCTGTCCTCCGGAAAGGACTCCGCCAGTCTCTTAAACAGCCTACCGAAGTCTGAGTAGCTCCGATGCAGATATAAAATGTTCCTGTCCGACCACTCCGTCCTGATCTCAAAGAACTCCTCTTCCTCGCCCCGCTGGCTGATGATGAGCCGTCGGATCCCGTTCACCCAGCAGTCCTTCACGAACATGTTGACCAGCGACGTCCCCTCGAACACAGAAGATGCCATTCCCCTCGACGTCAGTCTGACATCCTACCACCGAGAGTAGGACTTTTGCTTGAGCAAACGAATCCCCGATCAGAGAACTGTGGCGGAATGTCTCGGAAATATTCAAACAGACACCAAAACAAGAGGAGACAACTTTAAGACGCAGCGCGCCTCGTCTTCCCAGTGTGGTCTGCGGGAGGCTGGTCGTTGGTCTGCTGCTCAGCCCATCAAAGGCGTCGTCTCAAACGTGGCATGTTGACGTTTTAAAAACATCGTCCTAATTCGGTCCAAAGTCAAAGACGATGACGCCGGAGGTCAAAAGTTGTTCAAATAGTGGTTATCGATTATACAGTGCCGAAGCTCTGCGATGCGATCCAGTGGATTGTTTTACCCCCGTTAATCAACACGAAAATAATCTGATTTACTTTTGAAGTAGGGCCTACGATTTCCATACTTGAATCCCACCATAAACTATTCGTCCATTGAGAAGAAGCTTTTCTCCCAGTAGGCCTACAATATATAGCCTAGGCTAAGGCGCTCCCAGTCCTCTCTCTCTCTCTCTCTCTCTCTCTCTCTCTCCGGTTGCTCAAGAAAGTTTCCTCCCCTTCCTCAACACTGTGGGTATTAATATGCAAAGAATGCAACCGGGGCCAGCGAACCCGAACTTTTCTTCTTGCTCCCCTTCCCCTTCCCCTCACTCCCATCCGTCTCTCCCCGCTCCCTCTATTCTTTTGAAATAACAAAAGAAGGAATGTGTTGCATCTTTAAATGCTGATAACTGCAAGGCTATATCAAACGTATGCATCTGATTACTCAACGCTTCCTTCGTTTTTAATTTCAGATAAGTCCCTTTTTTTGTTAAACTACATGCATAGATGATGCCAGGCATTACATTGTCATCTGTATATATATATAGACGCTCTGTGCATCCTAGAGAAACCGACTGCTGTGTGTGCTCCTCTCTGCCATGAAGCAATTATCGCCTGCAGTAGAAGGTTACGGTGAAGTTTACGAGCTTCCCCAGTCTGCTAATAGCTCTACCGGAGAGCAGGGTGTAGCGGTGATGGGGTGGAGTGGTGAGGTGGAACGGCCCGCTGCTGATGAGGATAAACCCCTCACACCACGATGGATGGATGGATGGGTGATGGGTGGATGGACGGATGGGTGGATGGATGGGTGGATGAGTGATGGATGGATGGATGAGCGATGGATGGATGGATGAGTGATGGATGGATGGATGGATGAGCGATGGATGGATGGATGGGTGATGGATGGATGGATGAGCGATGGGTGGATGGGTGATGGATGGATTGATGATAGATGGATGGATTAACGTAAAGATGAATAGACAGATCCATCTATCATCCATCCTGAGAGGGAAAGATAGGGGTGGACGGGTGGATGGATGGATGTATGTATGATGACAGATGGACGGATAGTTGTGTGGATGAGCTGGTCTATGATTATTCATGGAGGTGATTGGTGTGTTTAATTATCATTATGATGTTTTAAAATAACTTCAACCAGAAGGCATGGAAGCAGAGACACAATGGAATAGCTGTGGGTTATAAGGGTCAAAAGCATCACTGTGAAACATATTGGGACTCAAAAGAAGGCAGCTATAAACTAAGTGATCTCGGGTTTAGATTCTCACATCAAGCTCAAAGGGGGACAGATGGTGTGGAAATCATCCTTGCAACCTGTCTCTCTCCTTTTCTTCTCGCCTCAGAACTGCCCCCCTGTGACACCAGGCCTGTATAAATCACACTGCATAGCGGAGTGGGGGGTTATGGTTTACTATGTTGATATGTTTCTCAGGGGGGTCTCTCTCTCTGCGTTCCACAACATTTACATTCCCATCCAGGCGTTCGGCGTGCCTTGCTAGGCAACATGTCCTATCCGATGAGAGAATGGAACTTACTTTGACTTTACTTGTTGTGCAACAATGTTGCAACGAGCAAAATCTGTGCTTTTATGATACAATTTACATTTCGAGAGACAAATAGTAAACAAAGCTACATCAAAAACAAACAATATCCCTGCACTTAATAAATGCAAAAGGGAAGACGGCTGGAAAGACGTGTGGCCTGATCGATAAACAAACAGATGCATAGGGACAGATACAGGTAGTCTAACAGAGAGACGGCGAGAAGGACAGCCACGCAGACAAACAGACCTAAATGCAAACAAACAGACACAGTAGTCATACAGTCACAGAGAGTCAAAGCCCAGAGGACCGTGTGTATGAGTTCCCCTCCGTCTTTAATAACAGGATCAGTCTGTTAGCAGCGAGCTCTGCATCTGCGGTGAGACCGCAGCTGCACACTCAGCACATTCTGCCTCCTTACCATCTAGTCTGTGTGTTCTCTTAGCTGAGTGATACCATTTCCAATGGAAAAATACAGCAAAATTCTTCCAACCCTCCGTGCTTCAAGCTGACTTTAATGCAACTATTTTTTTGGCCTCTGCTTCTTCACACATTGCTTTAACCCTTTCACCATCTGCCCGTCATAACAATTTCTCAGTGGAAGAATGCACATTGCAACTGAATAAGTGGCAAGTCGTATTACTCAGGGCTACAAATCATTATGCAGTATGTTCAGATATACCAAAACTTTTCCATAATTTTATCATAATTTTATCTCTCAGAAATGTATCATCGGATAACTATAGGATAACTGATATGCCAGAAATCGGCTGCCACCCGTTTGAATATCAGGTTACCCAAAGTGGGGTCCTGTTGAATGCAAAACTTAGCAGTGAGTAAGTGTGAATTTGATAACGTCTTATTTTATTCATATTCAAGATTCCCTAAAACAATAGATTCCATATCAGCAACTCTTGTTCCTCACTCGCCGCTCCACTTGTGTGTTCACATACGATAGAGACGCTTTGCGGATTTCTGGTTTGAAATTGCTCCCTGGAGTTCACCTCGACTCAGACTCCAACACTGTCATTTACATAAATACCACCTCGTTTTGCCAGCAGTATCATTGCTCTGGGCTCTTTCACATTAAAAGCCCTCCCTTACGAAAATAAAAAGCTCAATATGCCTGAAGGTATTATTACATGCAGTCATTATTTTATGGTCAAACCTTGCCCTCTTAAAGGTTGTGCATGTAGGGGAACTAAAAAATCACAGTGTAGTTTTTTAAAACTTTTTACACGTTTACAACATGTTGTAATCGGTCTTAACCTGAAATGGGTCATTTTTTTACCTCTTAGATTCACTGGACATCCTGCCAGATAAACATCTTAATAATTAATAATGTAGTCACTTAGCAGACACTTTTACCCATTGCCACTTTGCATTTCTTGACATGCCATTTTGTGTAATTTAAGAGCAGGTTGGGGTTACATTATCTTGCTCTAAGCCTATCTGAGGACATTAGCTGGTTTCCGTGTAGGCCTACCTGCCTCCGCCAATCAGAACTCAGAATCAAACTCTTTCCCATCTCTCTTAATTACATGGAGCAGGTTGAAATGTTCACCCACACACTACCAGACACTGACTCCAGCTGATGTCGGTCTCTGCTTGTTACAGAGCTTCCATACTCACAAATCCGACTTTATATGAATGTGTGTAACACTTTCTTTCGCTACATGTTTGTTTTGACCCATCATGTCGCTGGAGGCGGGGAATTGTAAGTGCATAGTTGGCGAACCAAACTCGGCCAGCAGTACTAAACTGTAAAAAGTGTCTGTAAAGGTACAACACCGTGTAGAATGGCCACTGTAGAAATACACAAACTAAAATCCCATTCTGAAGCTTCGTACCGTTGTGCTTTTTACGGTAGAATATATCTGAAACGAAACAGGAAACAAGGCGTCACTCCGCCCCTTGCGGTTTCTGGTTTCCAGTCCAGAATCTGTGCCGTCTCCACCCAGAAGTTCTGCTACAACAGGGCAGGACTGCTGGATCCCAGAAAACAGCGCTGCTATCAACATGTTTATAACAAACCCAGCCCTTCCCCTCTCAACATGCATACACACAAACAACTGTTTTCATCTAAAATCCCCCATCGAGATGTCCACACCTGTCAGCTCAACGGGAGTGGTGGCGAATTCTCCTCAACGCCTGGCCTCCCTCGAAGACGACATCAATCCTCCAGCCCTGAGACAGGAGCATATGGTGCCTACAGGCTCAGAGACGCTGCTGCGCTCCACGACCCACACCCTCAACAGCTTCTGCTCACCCAGATCACTGAACATCAGACCTCATAAAACACGCACACACGCACACACTCATTCACGCACAACGCGCATACACACACATACGTAGGAACATAGAACATCTGCCCAGATGAAGACACACTGGTGTTTCTCAAAATTATACAAAGTGCATTCTGGGAACGGGGGGTTGTTACTAGGACGACATCAGGAGCCATGACTCCAGGGGCCGGCCTAAAAGACACACAAAAGTGATAAAAAAGGCTACAATGGGAGCTAGGGGTGGTGAACGGTAGAGAGTGTTTTTTTACGGACCTAATAATGGACTGAGGTCTCAACAAACGTCTGTCAGTCGGCCATGTTTACGGCCTTCTCTCCCGGGGCCACAGACTGTCCGACTCCTGGGTCGCTCTCCAGAGTGATGTGTGTGGCCATACGGTCTGGTTCAGGGAAAGGGTAGAGAAGACCATCCCTTAGTTTCTCCATCAATAGGAGGCCACCGTCATTTACGGTTTGATTATTTTGAACTAAATAACATTAGATGAGATATAGGCTGACATGGAGCTGTACAGCTGAGGATAGGTTAGGGCCTTTGACTCCCAGCTTAAAGGTACTGGGTTTGAGCCCCAATGTCCGCAGCCTACCTGTAGGCAACCCCTACCTGCTCCTTTATGCACTGTCTAACCCCTACCTGCTCCTTTATACCCTGTCTAACCCTTACCTGTTTCTTCATGACCTGTATCTGTACTATCCAACTGTCCAACCACTACCTGCTCCTTGGTGTCCAGTCTCTGTAATGTCTAACCCCTACCTGCTATTTAAGGACCTGTCTCTGTATTCACTGAATGTCCCTTTGGATTAATGCCACATGAGGTAAATAGACCAGACTCTGTGTACAGTGGGCCTACTAACTTACACACACCGAAAAGAGAGGAGTAATTTACTCTGCGTATCAGGCCAAGGGTTTCCTCTAATGGAATATCTAATGACTCAATTTCAGACACTTGAATCTCTGCCAAACATGCCTGTGCACGTATAAATCAGGGAGGCCCTGCTGAGCTGGGGTGGAAGTTACAGCCCCTGCTACACCTCTCCCTCTCGCTTTCTCACACCTTCCTTTTGTCTCTCTTGCTATTGCTCTCACACTCATCATCTCAGATATATGTCTGGATAGTCAGGATATTATTATTATTATTATTATTATTATTATTATTATTAAAGATGCAGGATTCAGAATAATATTATGGACACACCACTTCAGATTGTGGAATCAGACCTATTCTGATCATTCTTAAACGAAAACTGCTCAAATGGGATTAAACCTTTTCTTATTGTGGCAATAAGAATGAATACACTTCCCGTAGGAATTCGTATGAATATTACAGACAATGGAATTATAGGAGTGAATAGGAGTGAACAGGAGGATCCGAGCCGCCCCCTTGTGTCTACTAGTGGAACCTCCGCAAGTTACACTACTGCGCACCGCCGCCAGCGCTGTAGAGAGCGGTCTCGTTGCGTGTTGTCATGGTGACCTCTTCCTGTAAACACCGGAAAAAGACGGGCGGCCTTGGATTGAGCAAAATGGCCGACGTTGAGATGGACATCGCGTCCAGAAGTATGAATAACGGCAACGAACACGTGTAAGGCGTTTTTAAATCCAACATACACTTTTATTATGACGACCGATGCGTGTTGCATTCGCATTGAGGTCGAGGACGATTCTGTTGAGTAGCATCGCGACTGCTTAGCATTTAGCACGATATATAGTGTTGTTGCTAGGGCTAGCTAGCGCTGGGCTAAGGTTGGCTAAGCTAACGTTTTTAGCGACACAAAGTAGTTAGCCCATAGTAGTGGTACATCCTAAAGCGTAGCATCATTTTCTTTATGAATGCGTGTGACTAGCCGTGTAGCATTAGCCCGGGCACGCCGTTATAAATGACGTCAGGGCACCACACTGGGAACCTAATTAGCCTAAAGGTTAGAAGTTTGCTAGCTTTATGTTAGCATATATTGGCTAACGTTGTCTAGTAAACCGTCACGGCGGATAAGCTGAGGAAAGCAGGGGGCACAAATGTCAGTATAAAGTGGGATCATAATTACCCTCATGTCAATACTGAAAGCTTGTAGTTTCTACTGCGTAAGTGTGTTTCTTACATTTGTGACCCAAGCGTCCTTTTATGTCATGTCAGTTCGCTGGTGTGTTGTCGCGATAGCGCACACTTCCACTCTGTAATCTGTAAACACCGGCCTAGTTTCAAACTAGTCACCCATACGACAAGTTAAATAAGTCTGTCTATGTTGCGTTGCATACATGAAACAGGACGCTTTCTGTCACCAGACAACATAATATGTTGTGCCAAAGAATACAGTGAAACGACAATGTCATGTCGCAAGCATCAATTAAAGTGAAATGTATTGATGCGTATTGAACAGTCAGGTTGACGGCTGATGTGTTTACAGAGATCGTGAGTGGATTGTTGTGTTTTCATATACAGAAAGCAGGACCTGGAAAGCCACGAGCGAAGTGGAAATGAAGACAGCGGAGATTTGTCTGAGGAAGAGGAGGAGGAAGAGGTACGGACTGCTTGGTCTGACCTTTCATCATCACAATGGGACGGATTGTCTTTCGTTCGTACTTCATCCATATAATATTCCACTGGGATTTATTCATAGCTGTAAACAAACTATAGATTTTATTTGAATCCATCAATTTGACAAAGATTTGGGTAAATCCTTTAAACTTATATTTGTTGGTCCTTGTTCTGTGTCTCAAGGTAGATATCGAGTATGATGTGGTTATTTTTATAGTCCAGGATAGTGCTAATCTTTGAGGTGTGATACCTCCCACACAAATGTGCACTCACTATGTGAAACAATTTAAGGCCCTTGAAAAGCATTACATAAATGCAACAAATGTATTATTATTTATGCTTTTAAAAGTACAGCTATAGCAATAAATTAAACTTTGTGACCGACAACGTGACCTACTATACCTAGACATGTGACAGTTGTGTGCTCTGGTACTCATCCTGTGTTGTGATGCTAGGAGGCGGAGACTAACGGAGAGAAGGCTGAGGAAGGGGAGACCAAAGAGCCGAGTGGCGTTGGCAGTGGCGTAGGCAGTGGTGGCGGCGGTAGTGGTGGCAAACACAAGAGGAAGAAACACAAGCACCGCAGCAAGCACAAAAAGCATAAGCACGCCTCAGACGAGGACAAGGAACGGAAGCGCAAACACCGACACAAGCACCGCAAACACAAGCGCAAGGACGGCTCCTCTCCTGCGGCAGTCGCTGCCACTGCCGCCGCCCTGTTCGGTGCCTCGGGACACAAAAAGACTGAGTCTTCCCCGTCATCGGGGAACCCCAGCCTGGACGACCGCGCCCTGCTGGAGGACTTGGAGAAGCAGCGCGCCATGATCAAGGCGGAGCTGGACAGCCAGCTGATGGAGGGCAAGGTTCAGTCGGGCATGGGGCTCATCCTGCAGGGCTACAACTCGGGCTCAGAGGAGGGGGCTGGCGCGGCTGGTGGCGGTGGCGGCGGAGGCGGAGGCGACGTCGAGGGCCGGGTCAGGAACGGTCAGCGTGCCGGTAAACCCCCAGGGTCGCCGAGGGCTGGGAGGAGCGGGAAGTCTCGGCGGGAATCGACGGAGGCCGGGAAGTCTGCCTCCAAGCGCCACAGCCGCAGCCGCTCGAGGGACAAGGAGAAGCCGGCCAAGGAGCCCAAGGCGGAGAAGCCCGCCAAGAGCAGCAAGGAGGCCAGCGGGAAGGAGAAGGGCCGCGGGGGGCGCAGCCGATCCAAGGAGCGCAGGCGTCCAGAGAGCTCGGAGCGCTCCAAGGAGAGGACCAGGAAGTCACCATCCCCGGGGGGCCGCAGGGCGGAGCAGAGGGCCGGCCGTACCGACAAGCGGCCCACGCCCCCCCAGACCGACATCAGACCCCCGCAGGAACGCCCGTCCCGTCCGGGGGATCGCGAGCGGCCCGGTCGCTCGGACCCGGACCGGGACAAGAGGCCCACCAAGTCCCCCTCCAAGGACGCCTCCTCGGGAAAGGAGAACCGCTCTCCCCACCGCCGGGCACTCGCCGCCTCCCCGCGCCGCCGCAGCTCCTCCCCCCGCCTCAAGCCCCCCCAGCAGGCCGCCGCCAGCGCCCCGGAGCGGGCCACGGTCCGCAGCGGCTCCAGGCCGCGCTCCCCGCCCAGGAGTGGCCGCACACGCTCCCCGGACCCCCGGAGGAGAGACGCAGCCGAGCGCCAGGACTCACCGCTGAGGTAGGAGCTCTCGGCGACCATTCATTCAGCCTTTTATTCATCAAGTCATCCGTTCATTCATTCATTCAACCGTTCATTTATTCATCATCATTCAGTCATATCATTCATCCATTAACCATTCATTTACTCAAATGGTTTATCATCTCTATTTAAGGCTGGTGATGGGTTGTGTGACAAAGGTTGTTATCTTGCCATTAAGCGTTGAGGATCGTGTGTGTGTGTGTCTAACAGCTCTCTCTGTCCACTCCTCCAGGAAGCGTCTGCGTCCTGACGGGCCTCCAGGCAGGGCCCGGTCCCGGGAGCTCAGCCCCCGGTTGGCCGCGCGACGCCGACCCAGCCGCTCCCCGCTACCACGGCGACGCCCTTCTCCCCGCAGGCGGAGCCGGTCTCCTCTGAGACACAGGTGAGAACAAAACAGCCTCACACCCCCAGGCCCCCTTGGGCTCATGAACACTCCTCTCATTAGGTTTGACCCGCTGGGATTCCAAGGTGTGTGCTGCTTTTTTTCAATATGGCTTTTGCTGTTTCCTATATGAGCCCCAATTAAAATTGCCAAATATATGACCTTAATTCACGACTCGGCATATCGTATCTCACGATGAACTTTTTGCCTGACGTGGTAGTTTTTCAACCCAAATGAGTGCGTGTGTGCAGGTTATTTGCATATGCAGAAAATTAGCGTGTTAATCATGGTTTCATGTTTCCGCCACTGCGGAGCTGGAGCCGATAAAGACCCGAGACTACTGCAGAGTCACTTGCCCCGGGAAGTAATGCAGATGGTAACCTATCCCACTCAAGATTAGGGCTAGTTGTTTTTTTCCAGTTTATTTGATTAATTTGCATTCTTGATTTTAAGGTTTGTGAAACTGCATTTTTTGATATTCAGGCCAAATCGCCCAGCCCCCATGTGATTGAGTGTTTTGTCTGGTGGGAAAAGGGCTGAATAGGCCCTATTCAAGATGGCCACTAGTTGAATATGTTCCCAGCTCCTATCAGAGAGCATATGGTGATTGACTGTGTCCCTCGCCCGGTCCCGTAGGTCGGATGAGCGGGACCGCTACGGCCGGCCGAGGCAGTACCGACGCTCCTTCTCCAGGGAGCGGGGGAGGAGGAGGAGGAGCCGCGACGAGGACAAGTTCAAGGGCAGCCTGTCCGAAGGCATGAAGGTGGACCAGGAGTCCTCCGGAGAGGAAGTGTGAGTACCCAGAATGCATCGAGGCAGTGTGGTGTTAAAGTGATAAACTGTTGATCAGGGGTGCGTTCCAAAAGTTGTTTCCTGGGTTGTTCACTAAACACCCCAGTGTAGGCGTTCCCAAAGTGGGCGGGTGAAGCATCTGTCGGGTGTTTAAAGGTTCGGTAACCCTTGGCCTAGTGGAGACAGAACAGTAGCAGTCGGCAGAGGTTGGAGGTCCGTGAGCGAAAGGAATGGAGCCAGCTGAGCGCTTCTCTAGCTTTCTAGTTCTTGGGAAAGTGGGCACAACGGCAATCAAGGAAAACATCTGGATACTTGAATGAAATTGCTGTAGAACCACTATTGGAATGCACCCTTGGTGTTGAATGAACATTGAATTGTATTATTCGTCATCCATTTTAGTGTGATGACGGCTGGGTACTAAAGTGTGTGTGTGTATGTGTGCAGCCTAGAGGACTTTGACGGTGAGGAGGTGGATGAAGAGGCTCTCATTGAACAGAGACGCCAGCAGCGGCTGGCCATCGTCCAGGTCTGTTATTATCCACCAACACCTGGAATAGCTACTACCAAGCATAGCTTCGTAGTGTCCTCTCTCAATGTCTGCTATTTCCCACAACACAGAGCAGAATACGCGGCAGCATGGCATATATAAAACCATTAGCCTATGAATATATATATATATATTGTATGTGTGACTGTCGTCTGGGCTCCAGAAATACAAGCTGGGGACGGATGAGGGAACCATGGCGTCGGAGCCCAGCAGCCCGCAGAGCAGCGCGCGGAGCCGCTCGCCCTCCCCCGACGACATCCTGGAGCGAGTGGCGGCCGACGTCAAGGAGTACGAGCGCGAGAACCTCAACACGTTCGAGGCGAGCATCAAGGCCAAGCACAACCTCATCGCCCAGGAGAAAGACGGTAATGAGCACTGCCGGGGGTCGCCATGGTGATTAATTGCGTGCATGTGGTGTGCTTAATCGAGGTGTGTCTCCGCCCCTGGTGGAGATGCCTGGTCGTTGAGTTTCCTGTCGTGTCGTGGTGCATCTGTCTGTACACAGATATGGGGTAGGGGTTGGGGGGGTAGTCTAGTGTGATGGGCTGTTGATATGCTGGGTTCAATCCCCGGTCATTTCTGCCTGCAATTGGGCAAGGCATTGTATTTGGTAGTCAATGTGAGTAGATTTGCGAGATTTTCAATGTATTTTTGTACTTGGAGCATGTCTAGTTTTGATCAGATATCAGAATAACCTGTATATGCTATTGATTGAGCCACACGTTACTGAACGTTTAGATCTGGGTATCTGGGATCTGACTTGTTCCAATGGTTGCTTATCGATAATCAATCGCTTGATAATTGATCAGTAACCCCTGTCGGGTATGAAAAGGGGAACATGGTGTTAAAGGGGGATAAATGCATAGCAATTTTTCCCACTCACACACGCATCTCTCACAGGCTACTGTACCGCTGCTCTTCTCTGATTGGCGGAGAGGGGGAGCGGCCATGTGACTCTTGTTCCTCTCTGTTGTCGGTGTGTTCATTCAGTTGCTGGCTTGTAGTCCAGGTCTGGGGCTCTCTCTGCCCCCCCACCACTGCCAGCATGTAGTGGTCTCTCACGCGTATGTGAACCCCCACACCATGTTCTCTTCTGCATCTGTGCTTTACAACCTCGGGTACGTACTGCACAGACTGACCTCCCCTGTTGCCCCCCCCCCCCCCCCCCCCCCCCGCTGCTGTGTGTGTGTCTCCAACAGGGGCCAACCCAAAGAAGCCCTCGGCCCCCGATATGTTCACCGAGTCGGACGACATGTTTGCTGCCGACTTTGACGTGAGTTCCACACACGCGCGCGTGCCATTCATGGAGCCATTCGCCATTCATCGGATGCACTGGTTGTGCAGTGTGTGTATTTACAGTTGTCGCTGTGTGTGTGTGCAGAACGCCAGAATGCGTGCAGCGGGCGTGGGGAAGGACTTCAAGGAGAACCCCAACCTCCGAGACAACTGGACAGACGCGGAGGGCTACTACCGTACGTCAGCGAGCACTCGGTTCACACGGTCCACGGCTCACTAGTACTCTGCTTCCTTGCATGTTGGAGACCCTAACCTTATGAATGCTAACCTAATTCTTACTCTACACTGTGTGTGTGTGTGTGTGTGTGTGTGTGTGTGTGTGTGTGTGTGTGTGTGTGTGTGTGTGTGTGTGTGTGTGCGTGTGCGCGCGCGTGTTTAGGTGTGAACATCGGGGAGACGCTGGACAAGCGTTACGACGTGTACGGCTACACGGGCCAGGGTGTGTTCAGTAACGTGATCCGGGCCAGAGACACTGCTCGTGCCGGCCAGGAGGTGGCAGTCAAGATCATCCGCAACAATGAGCTCATGTAAATTCAGCTTATACTTGATTTAGTATATATCATTTTGTACTTTATAATTGAGTATTTCATAATTTAGAACTACATAATTTAAGAACTTTATAATATTGTGATACACAATGTAGAACATAACTATTTAGAGTTTCAGACACGTTTTGAAATCCCCTTCCATTTAACTCTTTAATAACAAATGTGCAGCAGTTTAGTGTGTGTGTGAGTCGCATTTTGATATGATGATGTTGAAAATCGTAGACACAATCTCGGAAATGAAATTAATTGGGATGCTAGTGTTGCATCACAATAAAATACATATTCAACCACAGATTCATGTTTCCAGGTCAGCAAGGTGTGGTATTTAGTAGACAGTGAATACGGAGGTTACAGAGATGGAGCAGCAGGTAGGAGTTAATGAGACCGGATATTACGGTGAGGTTCTCACCGGCTGGTTCTCCTGGTCCACAGGCAGAAGACGGGTCTCAAGGAGCTGGAGTTCCTGAAGAAGCTGAACGACGCCGATCCCGACGACAAGTTCCACTGCCTGCGTCTCTTCAGGCACTTCTACCACAAGCAGCATCTCTGCCTGGTCTTCGAGCCCCTCAGGTACATACCGTTTCCTCCTGCTGTGTTAACAAAGCTCCACAACAGCAACAACTAGAAAACCGCCTAGTGCAACTTGCTCTTTGCTTCTTTATCAGTTTTTTACTTTTTATAAAAGATTTA
Organism: Micromesistius poutassou; assembly: GCF_964030765.1. NCBI lineage: Eukaryota > Metazoa > Chordata > Actinopteri > Gadiformes > Gadidae > Micromesistius > Micromesistius poutassou. The sequence goes on along the minus strand of NC_140281.1, from coordinate 15,157,415 downwards.
GATAAAATGTCACATGATGATAAATGGGTTCAAACAGTACATTTAGCAACAACGGTGTGACTAGTTTCTGCTTTTTATCTGCTCAAAAAGTAAGGCTCTGATTGGCCAATCAGTGCCTTATATAGCATGACCGGTCTCTGGTTTAGTTTTGAGTTAGATTGTCTCTATTGCAGTATGAACCTGCGGGAGGTCCTGAAGAAGTACGGTAAGGACGTGGGTCTCCACATCAAGGCGGTCCGCTCCTACAGCCAGCAGCTCTTCCTGGCCCTCAAGCTCCTCAAGAGATGTAACATCCTCCATGCAGACATCAAGCCTGACAACATTCTGGTAGGGACCAGTCTGTTATATAACATTAGCACTACATTATATTATATCACGTTAGCACTACATTATATTAGATCACACTAGGTAACCTCACATTAGCACTAGGGATCGATGAGATGGATTTTTTTAGGGGCCGATATAGATTTTTGATATTTGGAGCCGATACAGTTGTCATCATCAATGACCCAATGATGATAACAATTGTTACAAGTCTCAATTAAAAAAAGGAACATTTATTGAACTGTCTGTAAATCATGCCTGGGAAAAAAATAAAATTAAAATTAAATAAAATAAAAATTAAAAAATCTGCGAAAGAAATTGGTAAATGGGAAATGGTCCTCATTTATATAGAGCTTTTATCCAAAGCGCTTTTTACAGTGTTGACTGACTTGACGGAGTCAACCACGCAGGGCGACAGCCAGCTCGTCAGGAGCAATTAGGGTGAGGCGTCTTGCTCAGGGACACCACGACACTCAGCTAGGAGGAGCCGAGGATCGAACCAGCTACCTTGCAGTTACCAGCCAACCCGCTCTACCTCCTGAGCTAATGCCGCCCCAATTGGCCAATGCAGATACACGTAAAAACGCAAATATCTGCAGATATATCGGTCGGTCACTAATTAGCACTACATTATATTACATCACACTAGGTAACATCACATTAGCACTACATTATATTATGTCACATACAACAGCAAATTAGAAATACATCATATTGAATCATATATTGCATCACATTACAACTACAGTTGATGACATCACATATGATTAGAAATATATCATATTACATCTCATTAGAGTTGCGTTATATAACGTCACATTATACATTGTCACGTGTGTCTTTCCCTCCCCCAGGTGAATGAGTCCAAGACCATCCTGAAGCTGTGTGACTTTGGGTCTGCGTCCCACGTGGCCGACAATGACATCACTCCCTACCTGGTCAGCAGGTTCTACCGAGCCCCCGAGATCAGTAAGTTTGTCATCCTCTGGTTACCATCGTTACTGCCCTGCCCGCTTTGTGATATATTATATGTACCTATGTGTGTATTTCTCTAATCTATTCATAGGTAAGCCTTATGGCTATCATAAAATGTGTACCTGTACTATAATGTGTGTATTTCTGTACTCCAGTCATAGGTAAGCCGTATGACTACGGTATTGACATGTGGTCGGTGGGCTGCACACTGTATGAACTCTACACCGGGAAGATCCTCCTGCCCGGCTCCTCCAACAACCACATGATCAAGCTAGCCATGGACCTGAAGGGCAAGATGCCCAACAAGGTACCACACACTAATCTTATGCTACCCGCTAATGACGTTTCTTCTCCATTGACTCAACAGGCCAGTCAGAGCAGGTGTATGTGATGTTAACTTATTTAATAATAATCGTAATACAAATGCATGTAGCAGAATTATTTATAGTGTTAAAACGTGTCTTCCCTCTATGTAATTTTTGTGCTGTGAATGGCTGTAAAGAAAGCTGTACAGCACATGGGTGCTCCCTGGTTGTGATCTCTGCTTTCTAAAAGAGTGGTACGACCTCGCCTCCACCCGACCGCCCCTCCCTCAGCCGTTCTCCGAGGGGCCGATCCTCCCGTTGCATCATGGTCTTTGTGTTCCGCCGTCAGTCTGGCTGATGCAACGCTGTTGTTTCTCTTCTTCAGATGATCCGCAAGGGCCTCTTCAAAGACCAGCACTTCGACCAGAACCTCAACTTCCTCTACATCGAAGTGGACAAAGTCACAGAGCGGGTAAGGCTGCCAGCCACTGGCCCACATAGCTTCCTGTCTGGACAGGAAGTTGTCAAATCTGGCTTGCGTGTAGTGGCATTGTTGGAAACACGGCCTAAAAAAACGAACAAATATTACTTTTTAATGTTATTTTGAATCAATATTCCCTGCGGAGGAAACTGCAGCCTCACTTACCATGCCTCTAAACAAAAAAAGTAGAATATAGAAATGACAAAAGGTCTGGTTTGATCAAACTCTGAGGCAGAGCGGTATCTTAGTCTCTGTATACTATTGAGTCCTTAGACAGTAGAGAAGTATAACCCTAACCCTAACCCTTGGTGTCTGTATACTAGGGCTGTGCTATTAATGCGATTTTGATTTTTGGATCAAACAATCTCAAAACTAAAATAATCAAGTAGCAAGATTTTTTTTATAGAATGTGTTTTATAGAATTCGCAGAACAGCTAGATACATATTTGTGCATTATTTTGCTGTAGTGCTGAATAAATGCTTCATGTTTTGAAACTCAAAAAATAATCGTGAATATGGTTTTTGCCATAATCGAGCAGCCCGAGTAGAGCAGTATCATAGTGTCTGTATACTATTGAGTCATTAGGCAGTAGAGCAGTATCTTAGTGTCTTGGTCAAAGATGCCTACCAGTAGACCGCCGACACTGGCGATCATACCAGCAACCCTCCACCCTCTCCACCCCCCCATCAGGAAAAGGTGACGGTGATGTCCACCATCAACCCCACCAAGGACATCCTGGTGGACATGGTGGGGTTCCAACGGCTGCCTGAGGACCAGAGGAAGAAGGTGATGCAGCTCAAGGACATGCTGGACGCCACCCTGATGCTGGACCCGGCCAAGCGCATCAGCATCAACCAGGCCCTGCAGCACCCCTTCATCCAGGAGAAGATCTGAGGCCCTCCGCTCGGGGGGGGGGGGGGGGGGGGGGGGGGTGCGCTGACTGACGCACGGGACCTCATGGAGGGTTTCATCTCATGGGGGGTGTTGTTTATTTTTAAGTTGTGTCTGTGCAGACACACAAGCTCGTTTAGTTGTAATCTCATGGGGGAAAACATTGGCACAGGAAGTGTTTGTTTCTGTGGTTTAGTCTTGGTCCACCTCCTGCTCCCCCCACGACGCCCCAATGCCCGATGGGTTCAATGTTCAACTGGCATTGAAGATGACGCTCAAAGAAATCAGAGAAATTCCTGTAAATATGTCCATTAGATTGTTAAAAAATCAAGGCAGCCGCCACTCCTAGTTTAATTTTATTTTCATAACAATTGTTTTTGTCATCCCTAGTTCGCAGAGGGTGGAAACAGCAGTGTTTTTTTTATTTTTTATTTGGACCCCTGTTTCGCCGTGATGCATGTTTCTGAATGTGCTCAACGTGTTGTGTGGTGCAGGCCTGTGTAAAATACTGTGTGTGTGTGTGTGTATGGATCTCTGCCTTTCTATCCAACGTGACCATAGAAGTCTCCGCCCACTTTCTCCCACTACGCTGATAACCGACGACACACCTCTTGTGATGCATTGAAGGAACAAGGATGTACGCATCACCAGAAGGACTCCATTTCCCAGCTTAACACGTGTTCCTAATAATGGCTCAGAGATAAGAAAAAAAGGAATCAAAACTTGACTCATCAAACCACCGGGACAGCGCCCTCATCTGGTGAAATTTCGCCTTGCGGGTGTTTTTTTCTAGATGACTGGAAACTGGTGACAATGGTTGGTTGTCATACAAGGATGTCGAACCAAAGGCGGTCTGGTTTTTATGAAATATGGCAATTGTAACGCACTGCTGGATGCTGTTCATGTGTTCTGATCTCACCGTTTGGTTTCTCTTCATTGCAGTCGTCCTATCGAAGCCACACTGGCAGGCCCTACGTCACACACTGTTGTATATATTCCATCGTTGCCATCCTTTTCATGTTTTGATTTATTCTCCATTAAGTGGTTTAAACAATCTTGTGATTTGAATAAAGAATAGTTGTGAAACAGCTGTTAAAGAAACACCTCGGTGTAACACAACTTTTAGTAATAAAATATTTCATATTCTATACCAAAAGTCCTCATCCTGTTTTGCGACGTTTCACTCATTCGATATTGCTGCCAGTGTCGCAAATTTTGTTGAGCGACGTCAGTGAACTGGTGAAAAAGTAACCGTATATAAATAATGTACGTTTTGTCATTATCATTCCCTACAACTTTTAGTTGATGTTCCCTAACGGTGTATATTGCTTAACATCGGTAAATTCGACGCAACAGGTGAAAGAGGGGTGTGTGTGTGTGTGTGTGTGTGTGTTACTATTTCCCATTGATGGTAGCCCCAGAGCATCAAAGATGCAGACGAGTCCATCTCGCGTCCAGCAGCGTTTCTAATGCCCCCCTCGGCGGAGGGTGGGGGAAGAGTCAGACGAGAGAGTTCAGAGTCAGACGATGGTCATCAGTTCAGCACACACACTCTTGCAGAGAGCTTTCCGAATCTCTTGTAATGGACACTCGGAGAAACTAATCCTCGTCTTCTGTCAGTAAAAGCCCGAATGATGCAAGGCCCGTGTCTGTTTGCATGGACAGCAGCGAGGGTCTGGTGATGGGTGCAGATGGCCTGTCAGGGTAAATAAGCGCAGATAGGCCGGGCGTGAGGAGAAGGCGGGAGTGAAATACCTGGCAGAGAGGACACCGTCGGGAACCCAATGATCATATTCCTTCATTATAACGACCACTCGCTTTCATCTCACGACTAGCAGGACTCTCACGGCTCGGTATGAAAGTTAAAATCAGTTGCGTGTTTGTAAAAGCATGTTGCTGTATTCAGTCAGTTTGAGAGGTTGATTAGTTGAGTACGCCGTTTATAAGCGCCGTAATTTCTGATAATGACCGGTAGAGGGCAAGAAAGACTAACAATGTTCTGGGAGCAGTGGGTCGCTCGGCTGATGTTAGTGGCGGCTGTTCACGGAATTCCGCCACTAACTATTTTACATCGCGGAGGACGATTTTAGTTTCGATATTTGACATTTATTAAGACTAGAATTTAGGACGATTTTGGTCGGTCATAATTTTTGTAATATTTCATATAGTTCAATATTTTATTTTTGTATTTGGAGTTAATAAAATTTGGTACAGCTTGATTTTAAAATGTTGATTTAACTTTATTAATGTCTTGAAGGTTTTTATGAAATATAAATCAATTTAATTTTTTATTTTGGTGAGACCGTATGTGACAATATGGCAAACCAAACATTCTCTGAATCTTATCCTTTCTAATTGTATGTATTATTCTTATTCTTATTATTTTGTAATCTCATGAAATGAAACCATAACCAAGTGTACATAAAAAAAAACAGGGCAATGCCTGTCATTTCCGAACGTCAAATCCAAACATCAAATTATTAAATATGTTTGCAATCAAATAGTAGGCCTAATGTGTGAATTATGTCCTGTCTGAACAGCCTTGAATGTTGAACCGAAAGGTAAAACAGTTTCTCAAAAATGACTTTCAGTAGATCGAAAATCGACATTCAATAGATCAATGATTCCCAACCGTCTTGGGACTCAGGCAAAGCAATAAGCTATATGGATTGATTAAGTAAAAATTACAAACATTATTACTAGGATAGGTTTTAGAAATGATAGGCCCTACATATCGTATTTCACACAGCAAACTGCCAAAAAGTATCACAAAGGCTCTAACAATCTGACAAGAAATTGCATTATTATTCAGAATATTAAATTTGAAAGAACTTGCACTACATGGGATAATGATTCAATGATAAAGCTAATTTGTTGGTCCAAATTATATGGTACAATAGGATATTCAAACATATTCAATCCCACAAAAACAGCACTAGTGTGTCATGTGTACCAATACTGGAAATGCCTACCTATGTAATGTATAATAATGTCTGTGGAAGAGTAGATCAACATTTTCTGCTTGACTGCCTAATAATTTCAAATATCCTTGCTATAGATTAAATGTGCTGCCATGGAAGCCATATGAAACAGTAGACTGGCAGCTAGATCTCTAAAGAGAATGATATTATGGTATTATTTGTTAAAGTGGGCCCCAATACATTTTTACCCAGGGCACCCAAAACACTAAAACTGCCCCTGTGGGACAGATATTAAGTTAACTAACAACTTATTGTCTAATTCAGTCGACATAAAAGAAACAGGGCACACAAGTTATAATTTCCTTTTATTTTTATTTTTTTATTAAAACCATACAAACATTTGTAGTCAGTTATAAAAGGTTGGAGTGAGTTTTGTGGCAGGGGCGCAGAGTCTCATCTTATTGGCCCCCTGACCCTTCGCATCATAACCCCTGCTAAACCTACACAAAGAGTAATGTATTTACACATTTATATATATTTATAAAATAAGACAATACACATGAAAAAAAAATGATAATAAAAAAGTAAAAGAATGCTTTTCGCAAACCATGACTCTCTGATAGTCAGTAATTGCCGAATGTCGTTTATTCAGGTCTCACAAGACACTTCAAATGGTTGTTATTTTTTTTGTTCTATAATTCATTGGCAACAGAAGATTGGCAGTGTTAGTTCTCTTTTTAAACAGGCAGTTATAAGGCACACACCTCAATTTTCTTTCCTCCTGTAAAAGGAATACATTTCTGCTTTCAAAAACTAAAACAAAATGATATGACAACAAAAAAACGAATTGAGAAAAAGTACCGAAAACATATTAAACAAATTGTACCTCATTCCTTTGATGCCTAATGCTAGCGAATCCGCTTAATACGTTAAACGTTTAACACGTTGTGCGCGGGCTGCTAGCCAATGCTAACACTGTTTTTTGCTAACGTCACTGCAATAGCGGTGCACACGCCTTTCTTAAAGAGCTTTGGAGAAAATAATATTTCCTATACAGTACGTCATCATATTCACCAGCAAAAGAGGCAAATACTTGTTATATGGACCACCAAAAATGTAAGTAAAACGTAAAATGAAAATACAAAGAAACATAAAAGCTAGCTGTATTAGCGTAAGTAAAGCACCAAATGGGACACTGTGTAGTCAATGTGTAAAAAAAAAAAAAAAAATTTTACATTACCTCCAAAATGCAATCAAACGTCAACATTCAGTTATGTCTAACAGAATATAAAAAGGAGTTTTATACAGCCATAAGTACCTTAGCGGACTAACTAAAAACAAGCCGTTTCAATATTGACGAGAAGAATATACTTGCTGTTACGGTGAATTCTAAGACTTGGACATTTTCATTTTTTATGTGATTTATCTTTTTAGAACCGTGAATGTACTGAGATACCGTTAAACACACACCACTCATTAAGACCCGATAGAACTATAGAAACATTAAGATTCAAAGATCCGTCAAAGCAACAATACAAACGAAAGGACGATAGATGTAAATATATACCACTTATAAAAAACGGTGATGTAAAAAGTTAGCGTCAGCTCTCCAAAAACCTAAATTCTCTCAAGGAGATTCAACGCAAATTAAAGGCTTGGTACCCGTCAGCTCAAAATTAAGAGATAAGTTGGCACATGGGCTAGTCTATGTACTTTATAAAGACGGCATTTATGTTAAACCTTGAATACATGCATTTATATCAACAGTGTGTACAGGGGGAAATGAAGCACAGATCAAAGTGAGGCTCACCGTCATGTCGTTATACAAAGGGATGGGCTTCCAAAAATAGCCTTCATTCCAATAAAGGAATATAACTTTATTTACACGTACATTTGACACATCCCTTTTATTCTTTAAAATGGGGATGTTTCTTTTTTAATTTTACAAAATACATCTGGCCACCACAACCACTTCCAGAACAATACATTTGAAATAACCGACACTTTTAAGTGTTTACAATTTCATCCTCATCTTTTTTAATTTTTTCAAAAGTTCTTCATGTACACCAGAGGTTTTCCCTCCCTTTTCCAATTGACCAATGGGGAGGAGTGAGAGGTCAGGGAGATACGGTCGCTAGGGGAGAACGAGGGTCAGGGAGAGAGGCAGCTACTGCATGATGGCCAGGTACATGCTCTCCTCTGCGAGGCTGGTGAGGAGCGAGCTCATGTCTCCGATCGCCATGTTGTTGTGACCCGCGGGGGTGAGCGCGTTACCGCCGCTACCGCCGCCGCCGCCGCCACCGACGCCATGGAAGGTGGCGGAGGCCCGTGGCGTGGTCAGCCGAGACGACGCCCGGGACAGACCCTGGAAGATGGAGGGGCTGATGACGCCCGACACCAGGCTGCCCTGGTCGTAGCCGTCCTCCAGCATGGCTCCAAAGTCCAGGCTCACCACCTCGTCCATCTCGCCGGGAACGCCGTCGTCGCCGCCACCGCCGTGCACCGTGCTCGTGACATGGTCCGACCCCGGGGACAGGATGCCCTCTCCGCCGTCTTGGTCCACCGACGGAGACATGGGCTCCAACAGGCCCTGGTCTTGCAGCGCTCCGGGGAAGGCGGAGCTCTTCAGGCGGTCCGGCTCGAAGCAGAGGGCCTCGTCGAAGCCCTGTGACAGGTAGCCGGCGTCCGGGGCCTCCAGCTTCAGCCCAGACACCTGGTGGACCAGGGAGCAGTGGTTCCCGGCCCTCTGCTCCTTGGTGCTCCTCTCCAGGCTGAGGTACTGCTGGGCCCGGCCCAGGTTCCTGTACCCGCCACTGGGTGCCGGCCGATGGGTCACAGGGTCGTGGGGGGGTAGGGCTGGCAGAAGGTTGTTCATGGAGGAACGGCTCAGGAGCAGGTTGCTGCCCATCTGGCAGGAGGCACGGCTGTTGTGGTTCTGCTGGAAGTGCCCCTGGTTCTGGGCCTGCTGCCCGTAGCCCGGGGGGATCGGCCCGCTGGCGATCTGGGAGAAGTCGGGCCTGGTGCCGTACGTCTGCGTGGGGACGCGACCACTCCCTCTCGTGGCCTGCATGCAGGAGTTGGCGGTGGCCGGGGACTCCAGCTTCAAGGTCGGGTTGACCATGCAGGCGTTCTGGAAGTCCCTGGAGCTCTGCTGCTGCACCACCATGTTGCCAAACCTGCCGAAGGCGGCTGGCGGTGGGGCCGGGGCGGGGTGAGTGCCGTTGCGGGGTCCCTGCCACCTCCCACACAGCTGGGCCTGCTGCTCCTGCTTCTGGGGCGGACTCAGGGCTGAGCCGGAGCTCACCTCATTCCACTGGATGGGCAGCCGGCTGGGACTCTCTCTCTCGGATGTCCTCTGCTGCTGCTGCAGCTCCTGGAGCCCCTGATGGGGCCCGGGGTAAAACATGGGATCCACGTCCAGCGGAGCAGCCTGGGGGACCAGGTCCCCGTGGTGGTGGGACTCTCCCTGGGCGTTGGCCCTGAGGTACTGCAGCAGGTCGTCCGGCAGCATGTCCTCGTCGGCCAGCAGCAGGCCGCCCTCCCCGTCCACCTCCATGGCCAGGGCCTCCAGGGCCGAGTGCTCGGCGATGCTGGGGCCGCAGGGCGAGTGCTGGAGCCCCCGTTGGTGGCCCTCGGGTCGCACCCCCAGGTTCTGCGGGGCGAAGCCGTGGCCGGCCGGGTGCTGGGCCCCGGTCAGAGGAGGCAGGGGGTGGAGGGCGTTGAGGCTGTTGAAGCGCTGCACTTGGGGCAGACCCAGGACGGGATCCGGAGCCTGGGAGCGCACCGGGTCGCTGGCCCGCCTGGTGCTCTGTCCCAGCCCCTCGCCGGGGTAGAAGACCCTCCTCCTGGAGACCGAGTGGCCCGAGTAGCCGTTGGCGTCGGCGTAGCCGTTGGCGTAGCCGTTGGAGCCGTCGCTGCAGCGCCGCGGCCTGACCAGCGGGGGCAGGCCGTGGCTCGCCCCTCCGCCCTCCTCCGTGCACGTCTTCAGGCTCATGCGCTCCATGTTGGGGAGCGGGGTCGGGGGCGGGCCCCCGGTGGCAGCCGCGTACCTGGCCTTCAGGTGGTAGTGCTGCGCCGGGGTGAGGCTTAGCATGCCCCGCGACCCTCCGCCTCCTCCTCCTCCTCCCGCACTGCACCCTCCCCCGCCGAGACCCGCCCACATAGCACCGCCCACGCCGCCGCCGCCGCCGCCGCTGGACATCGCGCCTCCCGTTCCGCCGCCTCCGCCCTGGCTGGCCTCGCTGGAGCGCCGCGAAGCGTCGGTGGAGATGGGGTCGTAGGAGTCGGTGGCGCTGAGGTTGTGCAGGCGGCGATGGTGGCGGGCAGCGGCGGTGGCCACGCCCCCCTCGCTCTGGGACGCCTGGCTGGAGCGCCGGCTGGAGAAGCAGGGGGAGATGCCCGAGGAGCGCCGGCTGCCGCTCAGGTAGGCGGAGCTGGCGGCCGAGCTGTTGGCGCTGTCGCGGCGCTCCCGCAGCAGCTGCAGGACGGTGAGCTCCGTGGTGGGCCCGCCCCCCGGCTCCGGGCGGGGGGCCGGGGGAGGCGCGGGGACCTCCCATGGCCTGTCCAGACAGGATCCTGCGGTGGGCGAGGATTAAGGAAGGGGAGGGGGAGGAGGTGGTGAGGAGAGGAGGGACAAAAGTCAGTGTTCTAAGAGACAATATAGTCAAAGAAGTTCAGTTATCAGTATCAACAGACCCCAGAAATCCCATCTATTATCTCATGTCTTTCTGCCTTACCCTAGCACTATTAAATAATGTAAACATTAATACCTTAGTTAGCATGAGCACCATTACCTTAGTCAACATGAACACCATTACCGTTACTAAACATGAATTAGTAAATGATTACTAGACAATTAGTCAACTGTTTATCAACTTTTAGTTAATTGTTAGTGAATCTTTATTACTGCATTAACTAATGTTATTACACGGCTCTTCTCAATGCTGTGGAATGTTCCGTTCACTTGCATGGGCCTTCCCGACTTCCAGCGGTCAATTATTTTTCAATAATGACCGTTGCTAAGCATATAATGACTGCCGTCAAGGAAAGTGGCTCTGATTCACGTCTTTCATATCACTCCACAAGTAGTCCGGTAACTTATCAACCCCAGCGGATTCGGTTGCTAAGCGACGTCAACGTCTTTGGCAGACTATTTCTCTGCTGATCAACACTACGAATGCTGGTAACAGGCACACCGTGTAAAAAGACACACCATGTGAAGTTATTTTTTCGTTTTGGCAAGTAGCCGTGTAATAAGCGGGATAATGTATAGAACGTCGCCTGTCATTATCTTAAATCAGCCCCTTCAGGGCGAAGCAAGACACCTCCGCTTCGAGTCGGTGTTGGAACCCTGTTCACCGTGTCTGGGCTTATTTCCCGATAATGACCGCCGTTCTATACACTATCCCTTACTTAATCAATGGTTAATTCTTGTATCCTCACTGTAAAGTGCTACCAATGATGGAGGTCAGCTGGTTTGAACTCACCCTTCCCCAGGATGTGTGGCAGCGAGGGGCCTCTATGGGGCGGTGTGGGGGACAGGGACCCCAGCCGGGCCAGACTCCCGTTCACCTGCTTCAGCCGCTCCATCTTCAGGTGCTCCATCCAGCGCAGTGGGCGGCCCACGCCGCGCCTCGCCTGCACGCCCAGCGTCACGGCAGAAACCATGCCGTCCATGATGGACGCCGTTCCCCGCTCCTCCTCTTCCTCCTCCTCCCCCTCGTCCTCATCCTCGTCGTCCTCCCCCCGGCTGCCCTCCTCCTCCGCTGCCGCTAACCCCGCCCCCGGTGAGCGTCCGGCGCTCACATTAGGGTGGAGTCCACGGCTGGAGAGGGACTGCTCACCGCATGAAGACTCACCGCCAGGGCTTGGCTGAGACGCCTGCGAGGGAGAGGAGAGGAGAGAGAGTCAGCGGACGTCTTTGAGGAGACGCTTGTACCCGGATGGATGTACGGCCCCGCCCAACCAAACACGTGGACTGCGTTTTGAAACTGTTTACCACGTTGTCGATGGAAGTGCTTAAAGCCAGGATGTCAAATTCACCACAAGTCCGTATGGTCCGCCAGGACTCAATGAATGTCGATGGTCGACTCACATGCGGCCCACGCTCGCTGCACTATGCTAATTTTGACCCCCCGCCCCTTCAACTTCAACGCAAAGCTATCCCCCGCCCGCGCGTGAGCCTTCCCACAATACAAAGTTGAATTGGAGGCGTTGCCAGACATGTTTGGTGGGGCTGCAGTGTGTTCAACACGTCGTTGAGGAGCAGGTAAGCGTTGAGCAGGACTATGGACATCGGGGTTCGAAACCCAGAAACCTTCAGCCTGGAGTCCAACCCCCTAACCACTAATCTGTTATTATTTACCATTTACCATGAAAAGCACCAGTGCTTTTCATTTACAGCCAGGAATCACATTTTAGAAGACATTGAGATGACAATCAATAAAAGATGATCGGAAGAAAATGTAAAAATACAGAAAAAACAGAAATGTAAAAATAAAAGTACACCAATGAGATAGGATGCCTCTGTGTTTCAGGGAACACATCAGGCCCGGAGGCTGAGGCATCATATCTTTAGTACCGCACAACAGAACACATGAACCACATGACTAATGGGGAGAGGGTGGTGCATGCGGGAGGTGACGGAGGAGGTGAAGAGGAGTTAGTGGAGAAGGTCCTATCTCACCTGATGACCCACTGTCCATAGAAAGAGGAGGAGTTAGAAGCCCAAGAGGATAGAAGAACACATTAACCTATTAGTAGAGGTCACACACACACACTCGCTCAGATACACACTCACACACACACCAAGTATTGTTGGAACGCACACACACACACACACACGTAGTTAGTAGTTGAAGTACGTATCAAGGTTAGCAAAGCAATTCAGTTAAACTACTTCTGGTAGTCAGGGAGTGTGTTAAAGAAGAGTATAGCTAATAGCTAGTATCAGCCAGGGGTTAGAAGTTAAACACATCCTATGCGTTTATTATTGTTAGCATGTATTAAAAGCATGACGTTATCTTTCTTTCATGCTGCCCATTCTGATGACAGGTGGATGGTACGTATCCAAAACGGATGCCCATGAAGTTGAACCCCAGCCCACTGTGAGAGCCTATCTCCTACCATGGGCTTCTCCGTCTTGATGGACTTGACCTGCAGACAGTCGTCCTGCTTGGAGGGGGCGTGGCCGTACTCCCGTTGGTCCCCGAAGCCGCCTAGCGACAGTTGCCCCGGCGACCGGCCCTGGCCGTTGCCGCCGGGGTCCCGGGAGTGTGGCGGTGGGGGGCGGGGGTAGTCGCCGCGCTGCTTCTTGGTCACGTGCGCCTCGGGCCCGTGCACGGTCTTCACGTGCTTGCGCAGCGAGCTGGGGTCCGTGTAGCGCTTGGTGCAGCCCGGGATCTTACACACATACGGTTTCTGACCAATCAGAGGGGAGAATTCACATGCGTCACGTTTGTGGCCAATCAGTTGCTACGAACATTTATTGCAGAAACGGTCATTCACAGTTGAATGGTTCTTGGAATAAACATTAAACTCTATTCAACTTTTAAAATAAGCCTATAATAATAATTTATTATAGTAGGCTTAATAATTTGCCTCTCTGACCTTCATATTCCATTAGGTGAGGCTACATGCCAGGGCATGCTCCATAGAGACAAGGGAAGTGTATTTGTGGTTTCCTGAGTGTGGTTTGCCTAAAGCTAGAACTATCCATAATTGGTGTAATCTGCAATGGCAGGACGATGCCGGTCTCATTTGGACTATTATGTTTTCTCCTGATTATGTGATAAACAGCAGGCAAAAAAAACAACAGCTAGATTTGTATTTGCATGTTTGTAAATTTTCTGTGCATCCCCCGCACCACCAAATAATTAAACCCAAAGCTTGATAACCTCTATCTGACCAACGATACGAGATCGTTTCCCACTCTGACCAATCAAAGAGCAGCAGCAGCAGCAGCAGCAGGCTGGGTACCTCGTTGGAGTGCGTGCGGTTCTGGTGCTTGGCGCGGTCCGAGGCGTTGGAGAAGGCCTTGTTGCAGCCCTCGTGCTCGCACACGTAGGGCTTCTCCCCCGTGTGGGAGCGCAGGTGGGTCTTCAGGTTCTCCAGGCGGGAGTAGGCCTTCGCACAGCCCTCGAACTGCAGGGAGAACCGGAGACACAGGCTTTACGTCCACACTTAGCGCCTTACGTCGAATAGTACACGTAGTAGGGACACATGGTGCACTACTGCTGGTCACTGTGTGTGGTCCAATGTGCGTTCACCGGGACATGGATTGTATGGGCAGAGGTTGAAGGTTAAACAATGTGCATCAACACGGGTGAAGAAAATGTTCAAAGTGAATACATGGTCCTCAGTGTGTGTGTGTGGGGTCTAAATACATGGTTCTCAGTGTGTGTGTGTGTGTGTGGGGTGGGGAGGGGGATCCATGGTCCTCAGTGTGTGTGTGTGTGTGTGTCTTAATATATGGTCCTCAGTGTGTGTGTGTGTGTGTGTGTGTGTGTCTAAATACATAGTCCTCGGTGTGTGTGTGTGTGTGTGTGTGTGTGTGTGTGTGTGTGTGGGGGGGAAGGGAATCCATGGTCCTCTGTGTGTGTGTGTGTGTGTGTGTGTGTGTGTGTGTGTGTGTGTGTGTGTGTGTGAGAGTGAATACATTGTCCTTAGGGTGTGTGTGTTTGAATACATGGTCCTCAGTTTGTGTGTGTGTGTGTGTGTGTGTGTGTGTGTGTGTGTGTGTGTCCTTACGGTGCACTTGTGCGGCTTCTCCCCGGTGTGTCTGCGCATGTGGACCACCAGCATGTACTGGGCCTTGAAGGGCTTCTGCTCCCGGGAACACTCGTCCCAGCGGCACACAAACTCCTTCTTCTCCCCGTGGATGTGGTCGTTGTTGATGTGCTGGAGAGAGACAAGATGGAGGCATAATGTCATCTCTGTCGTTTTCCCGCCTTTTTTTCGACATGGAAGTTCTTTTCACCCAGGGTTCCATAGTCAACAGCCAATCAACTCCTTGGCAGATCATTCAAATAAGAGAATTAAACAATCAGAACACGGTAATAAATATATGGATAAATACATGTTTAAAAAAAAAAATTAGAACGTAAATCTCAGTCATAATATTCTGCCTATTTTTATATTATCCTCCTTTCATCAAACTTTGTTTGGTTAATTGAATTTGATTGATTGAATTTGATATATTTAATTTGTTTGAGATGAAAAAAAGTTTAAAATTAATTATATAAACTTGATGTAAGGATGGTTTGAGTGGAGAGCAGTAGCTAAGAAAGGGAAAACAGAAATGCTTTGACGGGGAACTGAGATCACATCAGGGCCTGTGTAGACGTGTTGTCATCTCTCTGGAAGTCTCTCTGCACCAAGGGGGCACCAAACAAACATTTTGTTTCCAATTTGTCATTATTGTATTGATTCATTCAGTTTCCTCCTTTTTCTCCCCCACTTCACTTATTTGGTCTCATTTGTCCAACCCAACTATTCCTCCTCCTCCTCCTCCTCCTCCTAGCTGAGGAGTATCAGGCTGTCTGCCGAGGCTCAGCGGCCGAGCTGAATGGGATTTTCAAATAAAGCCCTGTCACTTCCCATCACACGGCCCCTGGCCCCTCCATGACCACCGCTGACAGTTGTGCTGCCGTGGCAACAACCAATCTCAGGCTTAGGGGGGAGGCTTCGGGGGATGTGAGGGGGGAGAGCTTTAGAACTCC
>NC_140281.1:15119298-15139298 GCF_964030765.1 Micromesistius poutassou | reverse complement strand
CCGCCAGCCGGATTATTGGCCGACGACAACGCCACAAATAAATACATAAATAAACTGAACGATAAATAAATACATAATATATAAACTAATAGGTAAATAAAAAAACCAAAACCGGATGGATTTAGTGGGCAGTGGAGCAAAAAGGGATAGAGGCTAGCAACGTATAAAAACACACACATACACACACACACACACACACACACACACACACACACACACACACACACACAAATACACAGACAGACACACACACACACGCACACACACACACACACCTATACAAATAGAAAACATGAACAATACAAACAAGTGTACATGCACACACAAACACACACACACACACACACACACACACACCTTCCACTTTCCACCTTCCACCTTCCACCTTCCTAAACCAAAATGTTTTACCATTTTTATACTCTCTTTAAAACCAATCTCCCGTTTAAGAAAACAAGAACCTTATCTTTCCCTGTTTTCCAAACACGCTGCAAAGAAGGAGGGGAACAAACTGTAATCCGGGGCCGGTTGCGCGGGGGGACCCGGCCATGCGTGTGAACTCACATTACGGCGGGCTACTGTAGTACGTACGCGCCTGCTATCATTACCGCAACCGCCCCCCCTACGGACCCCGCCTGCGTGTCTCCTTATCGGGCCGCGGGCCGCCGTCGCGGCGTGCATTAGGATTCATGCGACGCGGCGCGTGAATACCGCCGCTGTTTACACGGCAATTTCACTTAGCGGCCCGGGGCCCGCAACGCTGTTTAGCTTTTTATCAAACAACGGCTAATAAATCATACGGCACTTCTGTGGTGTCAGCCTCCGAGATGCTTTGTATGGGGAGACGGGGGAGAGAGGGGGCAGGGGGGAGGGTTATTATTGGGAGGGGGGTGGGGGGGGGAGGGTGAGAGGGAGAGGGATGAGAGAAGAAGGCAAATAAGGATAGATTGAGGGGGAATGAGGGAGCGCAAGGGAGGGTTGGGGAGATGGGAGGGGGCGATGGGGGGGAGGGATGAGAGGGAAAAGGGTGAGAGGGAAGGGGGAATGCAGGACAAGGAGATGAGAGGGTGAGGGAGAGAGGGAGGGAGATGAACGGATAGACAAGGGAAGTGCGAAGGATACAGGGGTTAAGAGAGGATGAGAGTGGGTGAGAAAATGTCAGACAAGAGGGGAAAAAAGAGAGAGAGAGAGAGAGAGAGAGAGAGAGAGAGAGAGAGATAGAGGGAGAGCGGGAGCGATAGACGGCACAAGAGATTGGAAGGGAGAGAATGTGAGAGAGAGGATGAGGTAGAGAATGAGAGGGAGCTGGGAGGGGTGTAGAGAGAGAGGGGGGGAGGAGGGGGGGCGTTAGATGAGAGAGAGAGAGCGAGAGAGAGGAAGGGAGTGCGCAAACAGGAGATTGAGAGAGTGAGCGTTGTTTAACGAGTGCAGGGGGGATGTGGTGGAATGGGTGAGAGTGCTGCTGCAGCCTCATTCTTCTCATCTTGGGGGAAGATCTTCCAGAGCGATTAGGTTCTCCTAGGCCTAATCCTCCTGATCAACTCAAACCAGCCTTCTACCAGCGCTGGCTCCTCCAGCGGGCAGGGAGGGGCCTTCTGAACACTCTACCACCATGATTATCTACCCCCAACACTGGGAAGCCACACAGCGACTACCTGGGCTTCACAGCCACACCGCTCACATAGCGCTACAGCTAAGAGTCGCATCCTTCTTGTATACGTAGCGCTGAGGTAAAAGTCACACTCACATCCTGCTAAGAGAAAAAAAAAAAAAAAAGAAGAACGCGCACAATGAACAAAGAGCAAGCAACAATGTAGGACGGCCAAGAAGGACGGCAAACTTTTGTGCGACATTTTCTTCAATAAACAAAGCTTTCGCCGTTGTCCAGAAATACCTCGCGGGTACTGTGTTTGTTTGTTATTATCCCCCTGTCGACGGAAGGGACGATTCTGTCGACCAATCATCTGACGGCGTGTGTAGCTCAAACTTGCCGGGACCCTTTCAGTCTCATGCTGCCTTCACGTGCTATGGAAAAGACAATCCTTTCCATTTGCGAACTGGAAATTACGAGTGAGTTGTGTTCAAGTGCTTTTGTTATCGTAGTGAAATGAAACATGGCGGACCCACAGATCCTGACCTGTTACTGTTGAAAAGGTCAAAGGTTATCTCATCTCGGCAGCTCGCGTATCAAAATATTCTACAAGCTCTCCAGTGGAAATTACGACGTGAGGGGGTATTCATGTGCAATTTTCACGTCAGCTTTTGGTATTTACCATAATTTCCATAGCACGTGAAGGCACCATTCCCTTCTACATCTTGCTAATGTCGAGGAGCTGATAACAATCACATCCACATTTGGCTAACGTAGCGCTACAGCTAAAAGTCAGATCCACCTTCCTCACATAGTACTGTAGTTAACAGCACATAGTAGCACTATGCTAACTAGGCTAACAGCACTATGTGCTGTTAATATTAAGTTCCGATGCCGATTTCAACATACATGGCGATTTGTTTTAGATTCTTATCTGTGATTATGATGTACAACAGTGTATCCCGGCACTAACAACAATGATGTCTCACTTATTTGAAATTAATTGGACTTGATTTAAAATAACCGTGGGATTATTTAATCCCAACCGCAATCTCAATGAAATGTAGATACGTATCTTTAAGAAACAGTGCTAATCCTAATCTTACAGCCGCCTCAGTCTTATTTTCCCTCCAATCTCGTTAAAAGACATCAACATTTTCATTTTCCATCATATGTTTCTAAAACTACTATAAAATCAAATCAAACACTACATCTCTGTTGGAAGCCAGTTGAAAACATATAAACGAAACAACATTACTTAAGTGTTTTTCTGTTTTTATATATTCAACATAACAAACCTCATGGTTTACTCAACGTGTAGCCATAGCAACACATCACTGAGATTTCAGGGTATTATGGGATACGGGAGTTATTGGCACCTTCTGCAGCAAACTGAAGAATGGAAGCTAGAGGAACGATCCTACTCTGAGAGCTCAACTAGTCTTATCTTTAAACGTCTTTCAGGGGGGGAAAGACGTACTGGGAGAGAGAGAGAGAGAGGGAGAGAGAGAGAGAGAGAGAGAGAGAGGGAGAGAGAGAGAGAGAGAGAGAAAGACTCAATATGGAGGGGAAGAGAGAGAGTGTGACAGAGAGACTCTAGATGGAGGGAGAGAGAGAGAGAGGGAGAAAAACTCTAGATGGAGGGAGAGAGAGAGAGAGAGAGAGAGAGAAAGAAAGAGAGAGAGACAGGGAGAGAGAGAGTAACAGAGAGACTGAGAGAGAGAGAGAAACAGAGAGACAGAGAGACAGAGAGAGAGAGAGAGAAACAGAGAGACAGAGAGACATAGAGAAACAGAGAGATTCTAGATGGAGAGAGAGAGAGAGAGAGAGAGAAACAGAGAGACAGAGAGACAGAGAGAGACAGAGATACTCTAGATGGAGAGCGCGAGAGAGCGCGCGAGAGAGAGAGAGACAGAGAGAGAGAGAGAGATAGTGGTGTAGGGTACATGCAACAAACATGGAGGAGCTAATATTGACTCCCGCGTGGCGCCTGTCGACTGCGCGGGCCAGATAACTGATAAGCGAGCTAAACGCTGCAGATCTGATGCGTATCTCCGGGCACCGGCGGCGTTAGCCACGCTGCGGCTAATGCGTCACGGTGTGGAGCGTGTTTCCGCTGCGTGAAAACACGTCGACACGCCAGAGAACACGCAGCGGTGTGGCACGGAGGTCTGCGGAGAGACACCAACCACACAAAAAATGAGGACAACCAGGTAGACGGTCGAAGACGACCAGTGAGTTAAAACAAATGAGTGGTTAAGGAGCCCTTATTGTACCGCCTGGTGTTATTCCAAAGGCTTCAAGTGGCTCAACAACACCAGACCCGGTGGAAAAATAGGGGCCCTTTAATAACAAAGATGTTTAGTCCCGCGTACAACCAGCATATCGCTTCAGAATCTGTGCAAACACTACTTTAGAGACAAACAAAGTGCCAGTGTGTAGTGGCCAGGGGGTTTCACTCTGAACCCGAAAAGGTTCTGTGTTCAGTTGACCGGTTCCACAGTCTACCGTGAGCAGGATGGCCGTACCCATACCTGCTCCTTGCTGACCGGTATCTGAATGCACCATGAGTCACGGTGGTAAATAAACTTGAAGGTAAGTGCAGGCCTGACTCCAGGCGTGGGCCCAGACGGACGCATCTGCTCTTTCTTTCAGACATGCTTGAGAATCGGGGGGAGGGGTCTGTCTATTGGTTGGTTATATGGAAATTCGCCCCCCCGTCCCCACGTACACCCACCCACACACACATACACACACAGTAGAGTGTGTTTGGAGAGACAGTGTGGTCCAAAGACTGTACTTATCCCATTACTGCATTACTGGAGGGAGGGGAGGGGAGAGATAAGAGCATTTTTTCTAAAGCTGAATGAGATGGTTGGGGGTAAGGGGGAGGGAGGGTGTAGGAGGGGGAGGGAGGGTGTAGGAGGGGGGAGGAGGGAGGGAGGGAGGGAGGAGGAGAGAGGGGGAGAGGGCTTTGGTGCTGGAATCTCGTTCCAGATCTGCTCGTGCACGGGAAATGAAAACCCAATATCTGGGTAGAGTCAAAACCGCCGGGAGCAAGAGGGAGGGAGAGAGAGGGAGAGAGAGGGAGAGAGAAGGGGAGGGCAAGTCAGAGAGACATAGAGTGAGAGGCAGGGAGAGCGGGAGAGAGAGAGAGAGAAGTGGGAATGGTTCAAAATTTCTAAATAATATTCTGGATTCGATTCCAGATGGAAGACAAAAATAAAAAAAATCTTAAACAAAGACAACTTAACAGGACTGACTGTGTTGGCACCATGTGTAGTCATGGTGATACTGTACCTTCCGTGAGCCCAGTAGGGGGGGTGGGGGCGGCGTCACAGAGTTAGGGGGGAGAAGGTCGGTAAGGTGATGGGCACTGAGGTCAGATTGACACTTGGAGCGATGAGACGGTGTGTGTGCCTGTGTGTGTGCATGTGTGTGTGTGAGTGGATGAGATGATCCTCTATAAAGACCACCTCATGCCCCCCCCCCCCCCATCCAGGAAGCAGGAAGTTGTCAAGCAGACCCTCAGCCTTCAGATGTGGGAGGCAGCCCATTCCGCACGGAGGATATCAATTATAGATAGAGGTTAGCACCGCCGCGGAGCGCTAGCGTGTCAGAGGGCTAACAGACAGCTGTAGACAAAGCTGTTGCACATGGTGTGTGTGTGTGTGTGTGTGTGTGTGTGTGTGTGTGTGGCGTTGCAAATGTGTGCTTTTTTGATTGGACGACATCAGCTGATCCAATGTGAAGCAATAATAGTATGCTGGTTTTATCGACAGTTCACATAATAATGTTATCCAGTTGTGGGAGAGGTTTTATTTTAGTGAGAGTGCTGCATAGAATTGATAGCATTTGCTTTGTTTTGATTTAATTCTACTGTCAACAGACACATTCCCTTCACTACGCCTCACAGTTTTTCTCTGTTTATGTTTTATTCCGTAATTTTTTCACATTGGATGAATAAACTCACGTGGACGAGTTGTTCCTGGGTATCAAACTCGCGGCAGCAGCCCTCCCAGTGGCAGTTGGTCTCGTACACCAGGTCTGGCTCCTGCCGGCCCTCGTCCTTATCCCCTTCCTCCTTCACCATCGTCATCCCCTCGGGGTGATCCTGGACACACACACACACACACACACACATACACATAAGGATGGTGGTCGGGGTGCTGATGGTGGTAGTTCTAGTTGTGATGATGCTGATGGTGGTAGTGGTAGTGGTGGTGGTAGTGGTGGTGGGGGTGGGGGTGGTGATGGTGGTGGTAGTGGTGGAGGTGGTAGTGGTGGTGATGGTGATGGTGGTAGTTGTGGTGGGGGTGGGGGTGGTGATGGTGGTGGTAGTGGTGGAGGTGGTAGTGGTGGTGGGGGTGGGGGTGGTGATGGTGGTGGTGGTGGTGGAGGTGGTGGTGGTGGTGATGGTGGTAGTTGTGGTGGGGGTGGGGGTGGGGGTGGGGGTGGTGATGGTGATGGTGGTGGTGGTGGTGGAGGTGGTGGAGGTGGTTGTAGTGGTGGTGGTGGTGGTGATGGTGGTAGTTGTGATGGTGGTAGTGGTGGTGGTGGTGGTGGTGATGGTGGTAGTTGTGGTGGTGGTGGTGGTGATGGTGATGGTGTGTTTTAAATGGGTCTAAGTGGTGGTTTCTTGGTGTAGTAGGGGTAGGTCTGGGGGCTGGGTAGACTTTTTTTGGTGTGTTTTGGGGGACCGCTGAATGTTCATCAATCAATTGTGTTTTCATCAACTTTAAACACTTTAGTTCTATCACAGGAACACAAAGAAGCCATTCTTGTCTGCTGTTAGAGAACAAAGAAGTATTTAGCGTGTTGATTTTCCGTTGTTAACTGTGTCTGAGGATGTAGGTTGAAATAATAGCCTACACCCAATATAATACTTCATGAATTACATTCAATTCCACCGGCAGACAAAAAGCCATTGTCTTGTCTTTTTGTGTTCCATCAATGTGCCGGGCGACCATTTTAAAAGTGCCTAATGACATTACACACTCACACATTCACACATTCACGGTCCTTAAACAAATGGTGTGCAAATGTGTTTTTTAATGAATTATGTCTTCTGTCTATCCATCCAAGTTTCCAAAATAAAATCCCTCTCCAAAAAAATAATCAATGACGTCTTGGGCCCATAATTCCGAGTCGCCCAAATAAAAGTCCCCTCCACATCTGGCTTCGCTAATGAGCTCCAACCCAGAGGAACAACTAATGATTCAAATCAGCTGAATGGGTAAGTAGAGTAGACAGATGTAGCCAAAAAACAAGAATGAGCTTTTTTTTTTCTACTTCCACAAAACAGGAAAAGGTCTGGCCACTGGTGAGAAGAGAGCGTATATATTTCAGTTTGTTGTCGGTTTGTTGTTCTCTGTTTCCCTGTTGATGTACTGCAAGGAAAATTTCCACGCAAACGGACAACAAAGTATTATCTTATGTTATATGTTTCAGTGTTCACCTGGAGGCTGACGGCTCCCGGGCTGGGCAGGTCCTCCTCAGGTTTCATCTTGGAGCGCTTGTGATGCATGGGGTCCCCGGTGCTGCTGACGGCCGACTCGCTCGTCGGTTTGGTCTGACAAAACACAGGAAGTAGCCGTCCATTTTGAAAACTAGAATTGCGCAAGAGACGACATTCTCTCATGGTCACCTCGTGCACGGTCTGACGGTATCGCAGCGAAGGACCGCATCGAAGATCACACACAACCAACAAAACGCCATTACCTGATTGGCTACATTAGCCACTTTTCGTGTATTTTTTCTCATACTGTTAATTAAATGACATTTATTATGTGGCGCTTACAGATACATTCTGTGGAAACTGGTAATTGTTTCTTGATATTTCATATTTTATTTTTGTAGTAACATATACAATAACCGCACAATTTTGCCTTGTCTTGCCATGAGTGTGACTTTGAAATACACCAGCCTGTGTAGTTAGGTTTGTATATATTAATGATTGATAGAGGTGTGTCTAGTTCTTGTGTCTCATGTATTTTTCCTGAAGGCTTCTGTCAGATTGGACACATCCATTAAGACTGTGTAAATATTTAAGAGACATCTGACTCAAATATATTCCACTCTCTGAGCACGGCCAACAAAAGCAAGAGCAAGAGCTCGTTAGCTTCCCAGGTCATGCCGATTACAGCTAACTCAATTAACCAATCAGTTAGCCACTGGGTGTGTGTATGTTGGGGTGGAGGGGGGTTTCCAGTAAGAATATGAATCAGTAAGAGTAAGAATCAGCAGAGTAAGAATCAGCAGAAAAAACAAAAGATGGTGCCCCCTCATTTCCTGTATGTACAGGATGGATATATCCTGGACACCATGTGACATTTAAACAAAATGGTTGCTATTTAGTTCGATTTTTTTAGTTTTTAAAGTTCTCAATAAGGGATAATTTAACGTGGAAATAAGGTTAAATGTTGACTGTGTTTCAGATCTATGCCAGTTTCCACACCTGCTGCCGTGGAAACACTGTTCCTAGACGAAGACACAATGTGAAAATCACTAAATTGATTTGCCAATTTGATTAATTGATTTACCTTAATTGGGTGAATGAAGTATGTTGACGTCTAAGATTACTGAAACAAGTCACTATCTCCTCTCCACACTCCCACCACTTGAGAAGCAGATTGTTAACAACAGAATGTGGTTATTGGGTCCCCCTTAGTTGTAACACAGATATTTGTACTGTATTTGTTTACCTCTAAATCCCAGCTAACCCTCTCAGAGGCTGCACCAGATTCCCAGCACAAACTCCCAGAGCAACCTCTTTTTATGTTACCCAGCAGGGGGTCAAGGGTCAAGTTTGGCGTGCACTATTTAAATAAAGCCCCATTTGGGCAACAGCCCCCAACCCGCCCCCCCCCAAAAAAAACCAGACTCCCGGCAACCAAGAGGGACGACAGCCAATCAGGGCTGAATATTTATCGGAGGCGGCGGTAGCGGCGGCGGGCCGTGCGTGCGGTGCGGCCCGCCACCGGGCCACGGAGAGAGCGTCGCGGCGTTGGATCCATCCATCCACGTCAATACCCTGCACCCAGACAGCGTCGCTCCCTCGCTAGTGATTAATGGCGGCAGCGGAGGGATTCTATGCTAACAAGCCCCTTGTCGTTTGCTTTCCGCCGCGCCGCCGAAACCCCGTAGCACCGGCAGCTCGCGGTCCGCGGGAAGAGGGGAAAAACCCGGAGAGACGAGCGGCTAGCTAGGAACGAGGGAAGCTCCCAGGAGAGCGATGGCGCGGAGGGGGGGGTGGGGGGGGAAATGGGGTTCTGCCGCTAACCGCAGTTAGCGTTAGCGGCGGGGACCCCCCTTCCCCCCCCTCTCCCCCTGCCCTTCCTCTGCGCCATGTCTGCCGGCGTGCAGAGCCCGCTATCTATCAACGGTGATGATGAATCGCGTGGCACGCCGGCTCGCGGCTAGCAGCTAGCGGTGCTCACCTGCGGCGAGTCACTGGAGACCGGCAGTCGCTCACTGGCGGCGAGGCCGGGGGGCGGGACCACGGTGACGGGTCGCTGGGTGGCGAAGGCGGGTGTGGGGTGGATGAGGGGGGGGCTGTGGCCGAACGCCGAGCCCACCAGCCCCGGCTGGCGGCCGATCAGACCCTGGTGCATCTGGAGAGCCACGGGGGTGGAGGGGTAGGCGAAGCTCAGTGCCGGGCTGGGAGGAGGGAGAAGAAGGGGAGGAGGAGAGAGAGGATATTGTGGATCAGAAAACGCAGCTTGGAAGTATAGGACACAAGGAGACGCCACGACAATCAGGACATGGGTTTGAAGATGTGTTGGTATAGCGATGCAGAGGCAAGGGGGGGAGGGTGATTTCTGGACTTTTTCTCGCCACCCCGGGGACAATCAGACGGGAAGTGCCGTGTTAATGGATGATCACAGATGAAGGCCCGTGGTAATGCTGGAGCTAGGGCGTTTACAGGAGGCTCCAAGATTCACGTTCACTAAGTGTGAATAACCACGCTGTTCTGTCTGGGGCTCTGTGACATTTATCTGCTGGCTAAATGATAACCAAAGATTAGGGAAGGAAAGTGTGTAACATGGTGGATAATATATAGACGTCTTAATCTGTCCTAAAATGCGTGTTCTTGCTGGGTGTGAGTGCTCTTGATGGTGAAGCGCCTCCCCCCAGAGGCGAGTGTGTTTAAGCTGTGGTCTGAGGCTGGGCTGAGGAGGGAGGGACCCCGCACGGGCCCTCGGGGGCCCTGGGGTGAACCACAGGGGAGGTGAACCACAGGTGAAGCACCAGGTAAACACTGCTCTCTGCGGCTGGAACCCAGCAGCCCAAGACCAGGCTCCGCTCAGCAGGCTGCCTGGCCCACTAAAACTAGCGAACCCGCTGGATAAACAGGCTTAAACTAGTTTAAACCTGGTTTAATAAACTAAGCCTAGCTTAAACCTAGCAAACCATCTGGACAAAGATTGTGCACTACTTTTAAGCTGATTTACAAAGCCCAGCCTAGCCTTAGACGGAACAACTATATAAACAGTATAGTTGATATAGACAGGCTTAAACTAGTTTTCAACCTGGTTCAGGAAGCTTATTTTATCAAAACCTTATCCTTTGAAGACAACAAGACAAAAAGCGACTGCCCCTAGCCCGATGGTGTATTACTGTAATTATAAATGACACGTAGAGCTCTGTGTGAGTGGAGACCAGGGGAGCATTCATCGTAGCGGCGCCCCAGACGCCCCGCTCTCCCAACACTCATACGTCTGAGGCTCTTATTAAAGGGACCAACGGAAATCAATGACCCGGGACGCGTCTGGGGGCCCGGGGCCCCTGTCATATCGCTCATCCCTGTGTTGGTCGGAGCCATTTGGAGGCTGTCACCGTGACAACGGACCAGAGCGCCGGGTGATCGATCAGCCTCTCCACACAGATCGCTGATCAATGGATGTACAGGGAGGGGGCCGGGGGGGGATGCTACCTCTCTCTCTCTCTGTGTCTCTGTCTCTGTCTCTCTCTCTTTCTCTCTCTCTCTCTCTCATCCTCTTTCCCTCTTTTCGCTCTCTGTCTCTTCCTCTCTCTCATCACCGCTTTACTCTCTCTCTCTCTTGCTCTCTCTCTCTCTCTCTCTCTCTCTCTCTCTCTCTCTCTCTCTCTCTCTCTCTCTCTCTCTCTTTCTCTAGGGGAATGGTGGGTGGGGGTCGTGATGGGTCCCAAGGGGGAGGGGATGTGGGAGGGGAGGGAGGGAGGGGGGAGAGATGAGTGACGCCAACCTCCAGGGGAGACCAGAGGAATATCCCACACAGCAGCCAGACACACACACACATGCACACACACACACACACACACACACACACGCACGCACGCACGCACGCACGCACGCACGCACGCACGCACACACACACACACACATGCACACACACACGCACACACACACACACACACACACGCACGCACGCACACATGCACGCACACACACACACACACACACACACACACACAGGCACAGGTATGTGTGCTCTCTCACACACAAGCAAGTTCAAACACACACACTCGCACACACACACACACATACACACATACACACACACACACACACACACACACACACACACACACACACACACAGAAACACATTTTGTGTTTTTTTTTAACACTCACTCAGGCACACACAGTGTTATTTTATATCCATTTAACTCCTGAAGTCTATTTAGTCATTGAGGAGATGTACGGTGAGTCCAGCAAAGTGTTGTTGTATTGCTGATGTATTCATTACAACGTAACAGAGGGCCTGTACCTGAGGGCCCCGGCGGACAGGTGTCCGTAAGAGCCGGAGGCGGAGGAGCTGGAGCGGGAGTTGTTCAGGATGGTCACCAGGGAGTTGGGCGAGTTGCGGATCATGGTCTGGAGGTCGAAGCTGTGCTCCGACAGCGGAGAGATGGTCAGCGGACGTTTCCTGCTCGGCCGGGACGGGATCCGGGGGCTGGGGAACCGGGAGTCTGCCGGGGGGGGGGGGGTTAGGGTTAGAGAGGGTCCAGGTCAACACACACAGTGGAGCTCCACTGCTGGGTTCAGTAAACCCCATCAGCCTGAAAGAAACACAGCCCTTTTTCTTTATGGGAGTGGACTTAGGTTGCAGTCAGGATGCTGCGTGTCTGCTTTGACTTTCAGCCAAAGGTTCTGTGTTCGATCCCCATTGTCCCTGCAGTGTGCCTGGAGACATCCCAGAGCAGAATGCCAAACCCCCCCCCTACCTGCTCCTAAATGACCTGCATCTATAAATTATTGTTTTATAAAGAAATTAAACCCCCTTCATCAAAATTCCAGGGTGAAACAAGCATTCTGAGACCAAATTAAAACCTGTCAAAGTTAGCAGTTGGTGGAAAGATTCTGGAGCGTTTGGGAGAACAATTCCAGAACCAATCCCAAGCAATCCAGAAGGTTCCGTGGCGTTTCTGAACCTACGGAACGTTCTGAATTCCCGTTTCTCGGAAGGTTCCGGAAACCTCGAGGAACAGAAGCCACGCCCCCCCCCCCACCCCCCAGCGCATTGTTTGACAGTTGACGTGCGATGGTAACCCAAACAGAGGACGTCTTGCGTGTCACTCAGCTGTCGCGGGGAGCGCCGGGCTGTCGGCTGATGCTCTGCTTCCGTTTCACCAGAGAAAGAGCCTTCATGGCGCAGACATGCCTGCCGCTGTTTATGCTTGTATTAAAAACCTGCGTTGTCCTTTCAAACGCAATCACTGTTGACTGGAAATACTGACGGGGGGTTTGAAAGGGTACGAAGGAAAAGAGAAAAGGCGCTCTTTCTTCCCCCGTACAATGACGGAGCCACGGGGAGAGATTTAAACATGACATTTGTTGTCTTTTCATTCACAGATGTCACAAACAGCACGGTTTGAGAGGGAGAGAGGGGCGGGGGTGTGTGTGTGTGTGTGTGTGTGTGTGTGTGTGTGTGTGTGTGTGTGTGTGTGTGTGTGTGTGTGTGTGTGTGTGAGAGAGTGTGTGTATCAACACACATTCACACATGCACTCAATCTTGTGTGTGAACATTGTGTGGTGTGTTTTGTGCTGTACCTTGTGTGTGTGTGTGTGTGTGTGTGTGTGTGTGTGTGTGTGTGTGTGTGTGTGTGTGTGTGTGTGTGTGTGTGTGTGTTGCCGGTGACACAATGACTTTGTGACTCAAGACAGGGAAGTAAAAACATTTTCGTGTGAGTCGTGAAGGCGAACAAAACGCGGCGGCTAGCCCCTCCCCTTGCGTGGGCGCCCTCACACCCATCCATCTCCCCTGACACACCATTACTGACGGACCCTTTCACATGCTAATCACACGGTGTGTGTGCGTGATTTTTTATATGAATGTGTGTGTGTTCGTGTGTGTGTGTGTGTGTGTGTGTGTGTGAGTGTGTGTGTGTGTGTGTGTGTGTGTGTGTGTGTGTGTGTGCATGTGTGTGAGTGTGTCTGTGTGTGTGTGTGTGTGTGTGTGTGTGTGTGTGTGTGTGTGTGTTTGTTCATGGGCCCATTATTGTGTGTGTTGGTATGTGTTATGACATTATTGTGTGAGTGTGTGTGTGTGTGAGTGTGTGTTTGTGAATGTGTGTGTGTGTGTGTGTGTGTGTGTGTGTGTGTGTGTGTGCGTGCGTGTGTGTGTGTGTGTGTGTGTGTGTGTGTGTGTGTGTGTGTGTGTGTGTGTGTGTGTATGTGTATGTAAGCATGTGTGTGTGTTCACATGGTAGTGGTGCTGGGAGCAGGTTTGGCAGCAGGCCTGTGTGTGTGTGTGCGTGTGTGCGTGTGTGTGTGTGTGTGTGTGCGTGTGTGTGTGTGTGTGTATGTTTGTGAGTAAGTGTGTGTGTTTGTGTGTGTGTTTATCCTGCACACTAATCTGCAGTCCCTCTCCACAGATTCTCCTGCTACCATTCCTACTGGATGGGGGGGGGGGGGTTAGATATAACCCATGTACACACACCATTGTACAACTAGCACCGGGGACGACACACAATCGCACACACAAATCCCAGAGCGCACAGCATCTCTGAACACAATGCCCGCCGCGTGCTCTTCCTCTAAATACGTACCTTTTATGTTCCCTCTTCAGCATATAGCATCATACACCCCCTACCTGCAACCCAGGGATTTATCATCCCCTTGGAGTGGGCTACATATGAAAACACACACACACACACACACACACACACACGCACACACACACACGTGCACACTTGTGGGGACCTTGTTCTGTAGATGCAACCCCTGACCTCTAGTGATGACATCTGTATTCTTTCTCGTAAACAGACTAAATCTAAAGAGAGAGAAGCTCCACTTTTGCTCAATTAATATGTGTGCGTGTGTGAGTGTGTGTGTGTGTGTGTGTGTGTGTGTGTCTGTGTGTGTGTGTGTGTGTGTGTGTGTGTGTGTGTGTGTGTATGTGTGTGTGTGTGTGTGTGTGTGTGTGTGTGTAATTTTTCTGAATGCTGGTATATGTGTGCATTGGCATTCTGTGTGCCTGTGTGTGTGAGAGAACATATGTGTGTGTATGTGTGGGTGTGTAAGTGTGGGTATGAGAGTATATGTGTCCAGAGTGAAGTTGGTGACGGTAGTTGGGTGGGTGTATCCGTGGGTGTATGTGTGTGTGTGTGTGTGTGTGTGTGTGTGTGTGTGTGTGTGTGTGTGTGTGTGCGTGCGTGCGTGCGTGCGTGCGTGTGTGTGTGTGTGCGTATGTGTGTGTGTGGGTACGTTCCACTACAACAAGGCCTCATGGGAGAGGTGTTTATTAATGCGCCGCCCAAATGATGAATCGGCCGTGCGAGGAGAGAGAGAGAGGAGCGTCCCGTAGCTCGACTGTCCCTCTAATTTCCTCTTGATTTATGGACGCCGCGGCTGGTTAGCTGCCACGCCATTAATTCCCGGGCCGGACTGACAGCAGTTGGAACAAAAAGTGGCGCTAAAGCCTTGAACGTTCCCCGACAAACCTGATGGTGACCTGAGGTACCGCAGGTTCAAACCCCCTGTCGCTTAACACAAGCTCGCTCATCTAGGTGGACTCGGCTACACCTAGCCAAACGGAGCACTGATGTAGCTGAAACCCAGCCAAAAGCCTTTCTGTACCGAGCTAAAGCTAGCTTCATCTTGGCTGTGAACTAGCGGAAATCTAGCGTGTGAAATACCCAGTGGCAATAGGGGATCCCTGCTGCCTCATGCTCAGGTGTTACGCTGAAGTCCTACACAGACTGTTACCAGTGGCTGCTCCTGAGCTGAACACTTGTGTGTTCACTTGTGGCGGTGTGAGGGAGTGGATTAATGCGAGCACCCAGTGGGTGCAAGCTTAAACATTTTGTAACTGTTCCAAAAATGAGACCATCATTTAGAGAAAAAAAGGTTTAAAAACCTATGTGTCTCTGCTGACCATATGGGAACGGTACACTCTTGAGTGGAGTGGTTGTAGAGGCTTTCAGGGGGTCTTGAGTGTTCAAAGAAAGCTTGACTTAATACGACTGAATGAAGGTCCATTGGTAGAGTGGATTTCATAGTTTTTCTGCTGAGCAAATTAGGCCTAATGTACACAGCAATTAGGCTACATAACCATAATCAATAAGCATAATTAACCACGCTGTTGTCACGTAGTGTACGTTTATGTACACAACAAAGGTTAAACAGTATAGAGGGCTAGCCCATTAATAAAGAAAATATTACCGTGCTATTTTCAGGAGGAGGAAAACAGCAAGCAAGACAATTATAATTAGCTAATAAAGATCTCAAATTCATACGTTAGTGTGATGATCCATGAGCTCTTACGCTAATTAGAGAGTAAGCAGCCAGACAATAAGCCATTAAAACACAAGCTAGCAAGACAGGCCTATTGTTTCATTAGCCGCCTCTTACCAAAGGTAATTACACTGATGTGAAGGAGACTAAAATAGTTGCTACAACACTGTAGCCGACGTTATTAGCAAAAGCCTCTTGATACGGCATGTCCTTTGTGTTTGCTTTTGCTTTTTTTTTTCTTTCCTTTTAATGTGTTCTTGTTTCAGGCCGGGGATATACATTGTTTAAACCTGAGGAGTTATTACTACCAATGATCACACACTTTTTCTGAAGAGTGAAAGAGACACTGGCATCGCCACTCGAAATGTGGCCCTAATAGTTTGGTTTTCAGTCTATTAATCTTAAACGTTGACACAGAAGAAAGGATTTCTGCAGTGATGAATGGAGGGACATTCCAATTCCCTCTTAATAGCAATTAATTTACTGATACCGAGCGAGGGTTAGCCGAGTTTTAATTAGTTTGTTCCCGAAGAATACGCCAGAACTTCACCCCGGATTTCCGAGGGAAAGCGCTGCTCGCGACGAGGAAACGCTCTCTCATCAAAGGCGGCGTGGCGAGGCGGTCTGACCTTCAAAAGATTCAGCGTGCGTTTAATTTCCTATTTACTCTTAAATAACTCATTAGCATAAGTCCCGGCAGCATGCAGGGCTGGGCCCACCGTGTGTCGGCAATAGCTCATTTAAATCATGTCAAACTGTGTGGTCAAAACTGTTAGTTTGGGCTATATTTAGAGACCGTAATAGGTGTGTAAGCCACACTGTCTGTGTGCGTTAAATGCCAAAGTTAGCAGTTTCAATCCCACTGGGGATTCATCAATATTTACCGTAGGTACTCTGAGTCAGGGGCTGTTTTTAAACAAAAGCGTTTTGTGCGGTTTTCATGATGGAGTCCCGTATGCAAATGAGCGGGCGCACAGACCCACCGTCTCCCTCACAAGTTTGAAACTGAGTTATCCAAGTTGTGGACTTCAACACTAGAATGTGTGTGTGTGTGTGTGTGCGTGTGTGTGTGTGTGTGTGTGTATGTGTGTGTGTGGTATTTAAGAATTCAAAAAAAGGGACAGGAAGAATACTACAGAGGATTGAACCCAAGAGTCCTCAATGTGTGTGTCTGTGCGTCTCACAACGAGTCGGTTGTCAGAGCGACTATCTCAATGTTAAGACGAAGCGATAATAGACGATCCAGGATGTCTGCTGGGTTACCCTTAAAAACCGGATCCAAGATGGCCACCCGGTTGGCATGTAAGATACCGTCGAAGACGTCTACAAGGTCCACATTAAAGATCTAAGACGTCTTCTAGTTCAACTTTGAAGACACCATCCTAGATGGCCATCAAGACTGGATCTGAGACGTCTACCAGGTCAGTATTAAAGACAGGCTCCAGGCTGACTCACTCTCCATGGCCTGCAGGTACTCCATGTGCAGGGCCGTGTTCCCCGCCCCCGCCGCCGCCATGGAGGGCAGGAGGTCGGCCGAGTAGGGGCTCCGGTGGCCCGCCAGCAGCGCCATCTGGTGGTAGTACTCCGCCGTTGACAGACCTGCGTGAGGAGCTGTGGAGGAGGAGGATGGAGAAGGAGGAGCAGAGAGGGAGACAAGGAGCAAGGACGAGCAAAGGAATAGAGAAGGAGACAGGGAGCAAGATGGAGAGGAGGAGCAGAGAGGGAGACAGAGTGCAAGATGGAGAGGAGGAGCAGAGAGGGAGACAGAGTGCAACATGGGACGGAGGATTGAGTAGGAAAGGAACCAGGAGAGGACAGGGCAGCACGGAGAAGGAGAAGAAGGAAGAGGAGTGCAGGAGGAGAGGAGGAGCAAGAATTAACAGGCCCCAGGAGTGAAAGGAAAAAGTGGAAAAATGGGGATATTTCGAACAAACAGAAGCATAGCGAAATAGAGAAGGAGAAACAGAGAGAGAGAGAGAGAGAGAGAGAGAGAGAGAGAGAGAGAGAGAGAGAGGGATGAGGGATGTACATGGAGAGGGAGAGAGAAGAAGAAGACACATAAATAATTAGCTGGGTGGAGGAGACAGCACCTGCGCTGGGTTTTCCAGAGCCGCTCTTCATTTACATCAGATGCTAATCAGCACGGCGTTAATGAGCGCATTAGCTATACAATCAAGCCATGGGGAACAGGTGCAGCGGGAGGTTCACCTGAAGTGGAGGGCCCACATGGGACTAGCTCGCATGCTAACGCAGAGATTACACACAAGCACACACGCTATCTGTTAGCGCTCCCCTAATTTGTTTGTGTTCTGTTTTGAAGTATTATTCCTTAAACTGCACTTTGTTTACTTTTAGTATGCCCGGTTCTTCTTGTCAGCTTGGGGGAACCATTGTAGTATAGTCCATGGGGTGTTTGACTCCCAGCCGAAAGGTACTGTGTTCGATCCCCAATGTGCACAGCCTAGTCGGTAGGCATCCTAGAGCAGGATGCCCCCTAACCTCTACCTGCCCCTTAATGCCTCCTCGGAACCCACAATAAGTGGCTTTGGATGAAGGGGATCTGTATGGCCTCATGGGAAAAAGTAAAATAGTTTGGAACCTGTGTAAATGCGCATGTGCATGCGTGTGGTATGAGCGTATACACAGATGGCCATCTATGGGCATGCAGACGCGCAGGCATGCGACAGAGATGAGCGATATGGCAGTCTGCTGGGTCTGTCTCCTCAGCTCCTTCTTAGACTCTATGGAAATTTATGTTTTCTAAAACAAAGAAACTAAATCTGCCCAGATAGAAACAAAGGCTCACACAACCCCCCACACATCTCTGTCTCTCTCTCTCGCTCTATCTCTCTCTCCCTCCACCGCTCCCTCACCCCTCTCTCCCTCCCCATCTCTCTCTGTCTCACACTCTCCCCCCCATCTCCATCCCCATCAGCCTCTCTGTCTCACACTCCCCCCTCTCCCCCATCTCTCCCATCATCTCCCTCCCTCGCTCTCCATCGCTCCCTCTCTCCCTACCTCTCTCCCTCTCCCTCCACCCCCTCCCCTACCGCTCCTCCCTAACTCCTTCCCTGTGTAGTTATAGAAATCTGTAAGTCCTCAGGAGCTTGGCGTTCCAAAATAAACATCCATCGGTGGGCTTCCGTATGCAAATGAGCTAGGAAAGGCGGGAAAGAATAGAACCCTAGCGCTGTGGTAAGGAATTGGATGTGGAATCCAGAATCTGTTTAGACCCGCAAAGTGATGTGGATTATTCACGTCTTTTCTTCCCTAATTTAAGAAAAAAAAGGGCAAAGAAAGGGAAATAAAGGCAGGCATACATTGAGGAAGATCCAGTCCCCGGGCCCGCCTGCGTGCCTGCGAGAGGCCTCTCTGATTGGCTGAACAGAGGTAGAGGAGAGATTCTAAATGAATTCGATCTGGGTATTATGTCTAAAGTGGAAGGAGGTGGTGGTGGTGGTGGGTGGGGGTTGATAATTGTCCATGCTGTTCCGCTCCAGCTTTGCATTCATCCCATAATAAGCTCTGTTCTGCGCAAGAGAAAGAAACGCTTTGCGGAATTTTTTAACATGAGAAGTGTCGCTGGCATCGGGAGTTCCTTCCTCAGGGCAAAAGTAAATTAAAAAGGGGGCGGGGCCAAGGCCTGATTGTGGCTGTTGGCGTGGAAACAGAGGAGAGGCTGAGCCACGGGGGGGGGGGGGAATCCACCGTATAGAAACCTCATCGCATGGCATCGCCCAGGGGCCCGATGACCGAGCAAGTGGGGAAAGAGAGAGAGAGAGAGAGAGAGAGAGAGGTGGAAGAGGAGAAAGAGAGAGATATGGAGAGAGAGAGAGAGAGAGAGCGATATGGAGGGAGAGAGAGAGAGGGAGAGAGGAGTGAAGACTCAGAGAGAGGGAGGGGGGTAGAGAGAGAGGAGATGTTGGGAGGTATAAAAAATAAATAACTAAATGCCACCCACAAAAAAACATCTCCAGCGGCTTCTGTTAATTAATTCATCATTATTCAAACGCTCTTTACAGTCAAAAGAAAATTAAACCAAAATCGTTGCATAGTGTAGTAGCCCGACCCCTCCTTTCTCTCGCTGTTAGCGCGGCGCTAAGCTAACGACACACGCTGACAGGTTCATTAATCAGCAGCCTGATTGAAGGTCTCATTAGCGGCTCAGTCACCATCCAACGCACTTTAAACCCAACTAGGGATGCTATTTTGACTGGGATTTCACATAGCAGAGGCTAGGTCATGCTATGCTAGCTCTTAATGGAGAAGCAAAGGTAGTCTAGTTTAGGGTTCAAGCACTTCTGGTTCCTGGTTAATGACTAGCAACTCACACTTGGAGGGAAGAGAGAGTTTTGCGAGAGTGCAACGGAGGGGAAGGAGAGTGAGGTTGGAGAAGAATAAGCAGAAAGAATTGAGGAGGGTAAGAGCGAGAGGTAGAGAGGATAAAGTGAAAGTGATGACAGAGTGTGAGAGGGAGAGAGAGAGAGAGAGAGAGAGAGGGAGAGGTAAGATGGGGTTGAGAATGAGATGGGATAAGAGAGGCAAAAGGAAGAGTGGCAAGAGTGAAAGAGAGGTGGCCTGAGAGTGGGATCTGAGTATCAGAACATCTCTCTCCGACCCGGGTACGCGAGGGGTCCCCCCCCCCCATCCTCCACACCTCCAGAGAGCCCTGACATCTCACATCAAAGGATCT
>NC_140281.1:15099298-15116798 GCF_964030765.1 Micromesistius poutassou | reverse complement strand
TTAATCAATAATTCATTAAGATGCCAGGGGATGAAATATGTTTAGATTAAACATGATTTTTTGTCAATACATTGTTACTAGGCTGAAACACAGACAGGAAAACCACTGGGGCCATTTTAAACATAACTGACTTCTAACTAATTTATAAAATATTGATGCAATGACCTTGCATTACTTTATGAATGGACACATTGGAGACTAAAAGTAGATTTAAACAGTTATAATAGAAAATGAAAGCCTTTTACATTGCATTAACTCTAGTCATTTACATTTACATTTACATTTAGGGAATTTATTAACAAGTACATTTGTCAGAAGAAAGAGAAAAAACAATATTTTGCTGTTGGTACAGTAAAGATGTTCATAGAAACAAGTGCCAAGCACCTACAATTTCTAGGTTAACCCGTATACAACAAAGATAATTAGGATAAGATGCTACACAATGCGAGGTACACTTTTTTAAGTGCCAGGACGTACAACATACAACATAGTCCTATCTGCTTCAGCAAGAGCATAGGAATGAATGACAGAGGGAGGACAAGAGAATTTGAGATGAAAGCGAGGCAGCCTCTCTCTCTCTCTCTCTCTCTCTCTCTCTCTCTCTCTCTCTCTCTCTCTCTCTCTCTCTCTCTCTCTCTCTCTCTCTCTCTCTCTCTCTCTCTCTCTAACTCTCTCCACCTGCCAGGAAGGCTCCAACATGGTGAGATGGAGGAAGTGATCTGACAGTGGGAAGTGTGTGTACATGCACACTCGGGGGGGAGGGTGCATGTGTGTGTCTGTGTGTAAGTGTGCATGTGCATATGTACACTATTAGTTTGTTGGTGGGTGTGTGTGAGAGAGTTCCATCTGATTTCAGATTTACATCAGAGCTGCCTGGTTCTAACCGGTCTTAACCAGGTCAAAGTATCAGACCAAAAAACATCACAAAATATGACGGACATTCCCATTGGCCGTGAGAGAAGACCGGAACATACCCGAAACCCCAGACATATGGAAGGCATTTCCTCTCACGCCCAACTACCGCTTTACTGGCCAGAACCGGTTCCAGATCTCTTATGTTTACACACAGTGGTTGCGAGTGGGGACAGAGTCCATCTTTGGTCCAATATAAATAAGGTCCCCATAAGAATATGAAAGCTAGGGTGTGTGTGTGTGTGTGTGTGTGTGTGTGTGTGTGTGTGTGTGTGTGTGTGTGTATGTGTGTGGGTGTGGGTGTGTATTTATGTGTGTGTGTGTGTGTGTGTGTGTGTGTGTGTGTGTGTGTGTGTGTGTGTGTGTGTGTGTGTGTGTGTGTGTGTGTGTGTTTTGTCAACATTGGATCTGGAATCTGATATGTATTGGTTTGTTTTGGGTTTTTGGCTCTTGAACCATCAACAGAAAAAAACAACGCTAGCTGTGGTGTGGCGAGGACTGATGACATCACATCTGTAGGCTATCATTGTGGTGTTGGTTCTGGTGTGCTGACGCAGTGGGTTTGCTAGCATACACACACACAAACACACACACACACACACACAATCTGGGATCCACTGAAGCATGGGGCCAGTGGTGAACCATTGAACCATATCACTATCATTACTGTACCTGCTATACATAGTCGTGTGCCATGTGATTCTTATGAAGTAATTTATGGAAGGGTTGGAATAAAAAAACAACTATTCTTAAAATAAGAGTACCAAAAATTCTACCATAAACAGCAAAGCAAATACCGTAGACCCGATCTTCTGGGTTTAAAAAAAGGAAAGACGGATACATCTCAAGGTCTGTTTTCCTTTGTCGTATATGTTTGATCCAAAAGGTTTGGACAAAATGGAGTTTGGGAAGGTAAACTCTCCCTCGTGTCCAAGGAGACAGCAGAAGTAGCTAGTACCCCCGGTGAATACAGACTGGTATCTCTCACTCTGTTCTCTTCCCCCCCCCCCCCCCCCAACCTCATCTCCCCCCTCCAGGCCACTAGGGGCAGCCTCAGATCACAAACAGGGCGGAGGCCGCCAGGCCCCGGCTCCACCTCGGCTCCACCTCCAACAGAGCAGGTCTCACAAGAGGAAAACACAGACGCTGTCCACTCACTTACCTGAAACTGAACCCACTCCTCTCTCTCCCGCTCATCTCCCACTATCCTCACCTCCCCACCTCCCCACCTCCCCACCTCGTCCCCCTCACCCCCACCTCCTCCTCTCCCTCACCTCCCCTCCCCCACCTCCTCCCCCCAGCATGAGGGGCATGCCTTCACCAGAGCCAAGGAGAGGGTGGTGGTGGTGGTGGTGGTGGTTGGGTGGAGGGATGAGAGAGAGGAGGTGGGGGGAGACGGGTGGGGGGAGTTAGAGATGGATTCCTGACAGAGGAAACTGAGGCACTTTAAACCTCCAATCCCTTTCACCGAGATCAAAGACACACAGCAACCCGACCAGCAGAGAGAGGGAGAGAGAGAGACAGAGAGAAGGAGAGAGAGAGAGAGAGAGAGAGAGAGAGAGAGAGAGAGAGAGAGAGAGGGATAGCGAGAGAGGGATAGCATGAGAAAAACAGAGAGGAGGTGAGAGAGTTTAAATCTCATTGCTTTTGCTGAAGGGGGTCGATCACATCATTCATGTACTGTTTATATATATATATATATATGTATATATATATATATATATATATATATATATATATATGTATAAAAAACAATATATACATATATATTTATGTATAATTTTTAAATACACTCCATCATCATGGAAGACAGCACTGTGTGTGCACACTTGCTCTAGCACTTCTAGCTAAGTCAAGTCATGCCTCACTAGTGACATCCCTATTCACCACACAGTGAATGGTGGTTCTTGCACAAGCTAACAGGTTGATTAGTCATTCCTCATCTCTGCTGCCATTATCCAGCGAGGACGCCCGTCTCTGTCCTGCTGCTGTCTCAGCCTATCACAGCTGACCAGGGGGCGTCAACCAGGGAGATACTGTGAATGTGATTCATCGATAAGCTCAAAACAAAACCTCAGAGACCAAGACAGCAGTCAATCCCAGCTTTCCGGTCCTGCGTAGCCATTGGTTTAGGTGGTGTCTCAACTTTCTTCCCCAAAGCTATGTAACCTTTAACCCTTTGTACCCCAGCCATAGCCCGTTAGAGCAGTGAATCTCCCATCCAATCAGAAGACACCCCTAACCTGTCAATCACACCACACTGTTACTGCTGCTGCTTCTCTGTTATTGGATCCCAGCTGGATGAGGGCGGGACAAGGGGCTGGTCGGATAGTGGGTTGGTTGCCAGGTAAGCCTGGTAACTATGCCCCCCCCCAAAAAATGTGAGTCAAAGTGTCGTCTGACATCAAAGGGTTATACTGGCTCCACAAAGGGGGCGTGGTCGTACCACCAGGGGGCGTGGTCACACATGGGGAGGAGGCGGAGTCAAGTGGAAGGGGGTCTTCATTATTTTTATTTGAGGTCTCCGTCTGTGGGAGCCGACTACAGGAAGTGCCACACATTCCTGCATTCCTATACACACACACACACACACTTGCACAAGCACACACACACACACACTACACACACATGCACACACAGTCCAGTAAGTCCAGTGTCCCTACGCAGGTTGTTCTAGAACGCTGTAGTCACATGACATCACCCCATGACACCCACCAGGTGTGTGTGTGTGTGTGTGAGTGTTTACAGTCCAGAGTGATGTGGGTGTTGAAGGACTGAAGTCATAGCAGGTAGCAGGTTACCCAGGTGTCAGAGGTATACCTGCAGCTCAGGTGAATTCACGCCTGGGTCACATGAGGAACACGCCCACACAACTTAAAATGCACCGCCGCTTAAACGCCATCGCGGTCGTCGTGGAGCTGAGCACGTCCGCCAAAACAAAACCCTCATCGCTACGGTAACATGAGGGTGGAATTACACTAAATGAGTGTCGAGTATTTCCTGTCCTTTTCTCGGGGACTGGAAACAGGGCAGGCTTCAAAAGGTTACGACAGCATAATTAAAGGGTTTGTATTCTGCTGTGATATTATACTGGTAAAGTGCATTAGCGGAGGATTCACTATAGCACTGCACTAAATATATAGCGAGGAATGGAGAGGGAGAGAGAGAGAGAGAGAGGGAGAGAGGGAGAGAGGGAGAGAGAGGGAGAGAGAGAGAAAGAGAAAGAAGAAAGACAGAAAGCGAGAAAGAGAGAGAGGAAGCAAGAGAGAGAGGGAGAGAGGGAGGGAGAGATAAAGAAGAAAGAGACAAAGAGAGAGAAAGAGAGAGAGACAGTGAAAGAGACAGAGAGAGAAGAAAGAGAGAGAGAGACAGTGAAAGAGACAGAGAGAAGAAAGAGACAGAGAGAGAGAGGAGGTGCATTTCTCCAGCTGTGTCTCTGCTACACCCTCCGACCCTCCACCAGCTGCAGCCTGAAGCTACGACCATGTCAGCCTCCACACCCCATCACCCCCACCACCCGGCCGTAGCATAACACACACACACACACACACACACACACACACACACACACACACACACACACACATGTACAGCCTCATGCCCCAGGTGAGATAGGTTAGGCAGGAGGAGGCTGTGTGTGTGTGTGTGTGTGTGTGTGTGTGTGTGTGTGTGTGTGTGTGTGTGTGTGTGTGTGTGAGTGTGAGTGTGTGACAGCTCATTTCTGCTGCGCAGTGTGAAGCACTTCATGGGTGAATCCCATGGAGCACATACACACACACACACACACACACACAAACATACATTGTAATACACACACAAGCACACACACACACACACACACACACACACACACACAAACAAACACACGCACACACACACACACACACACACAAACACTAAAATAGACATACACAGCACAATGCACAAGACACAATCCACAC
Source organism: Micromesistius poutassou (assembly GCF_964030765.1). Classification (NCBI taxonomy): domain Eukaryota; kingdom Metazoa; phylum Chordata; class Actinopteri; order Gadiformes; family Gadidae; genus Micromesistius; species Micromesistius poutassou. The sequence continues at coordinate 15,111,945 of NC_140281.1, read as the reverse complement.
CAAATCACACGCAAAATCAACACTGCAGCATCACACCATAACCACAACAACACACCACCAATCCACACCACAACAGAACACAGACAGACACACACACACACACACACACACACACACACACACACACATTGAAATAGCAAACACAATAGACAAGCCAACACAGACCTGCAAGCATCCATGCAAAAACATACCACAATTGCAACCACGATAGACAATTGCAACCACATAGACGAATACACTCAGTACACACTCCAACACAGACCATAATAAGCAGGCCATTCGTCAGGCCAACACACAGGGCAGCAGACAGACAGACAGCTCCACAGCTAGCGTCCAGACACACGGCAGGAAGTAGCTAAACCTCAAGACGGAGATCTGATAAACACATTTCAATCTCAGGAGGAGAGGAGGAGGAGAGGAGGAGAGCAGGAGGAGAGGAGGAGAGGAGGAGGAGGAAACAAGGAAAGGAGGAGAGGAGGAGAGGAGGAGTAGAGCAGGAGAGGAGGAGGAGAAAACAAGGAAAGGAGGAGGAGAGGAGGAGGAGAGGAGGAGGGAAAGAAGAGAGGAGAGGAGGAGAGGAGGGAAAGAAGAGAGGAGAGGAGAGGAAGAGGTAAGGGAGGGAGAGGACAGGAGTAACAAGGGAGAGGGGAGAGGAGTGAGGCGTAAGGGAGAAAGGACAGGAGGAGTGAGAACAAGAGAGGAGAGGGAGTTAGGAACTGCTAAATAACCCGGACGTCCAGAGACCCCTAAAATGAAACTTCCTCGCCAGGGGGTCAAAATCTACTTTTTCTCCCCTCCCCCGTGGGGAAATCCATCACACCCCACTAACACATACTTCTTTAAGAGGGATGGAGGGTCGGGAGGAACTTCTGAAAACAACTGAAATGTGAGGGGGAGCCGGACATGAGGAAAGGAGCCCTCAGAGGGAGCAGAGAGAGGGAGCAGAGAGAGGGAGAGGGAGCAGAGAGAGGGAGCAGAGAGAGGGAGCAGAGAGAGGGAGCAGAGAGGGGGAGCAGAGAGGGGGAGCAGAGAGAGGGAGAGGGAGCAGAGAGAGGGAGCAGAGAGGGGGAGCAGAGAGAGGGAGCAGAGAGAGGGAGCAGAGAGAGGGAGCCGCCCCAGCCCACTTTACAGTGGCCTGTTCATCCGTCTTGAGGCTGCTAATAAAATGTCAGCCGGTGTTTCAATGATATTTATTCATGCAGGCCCTGTGTAGTGGTGGTGGAGAGCAGGGTGGTAGAGAGCAAGGAGATGGGGAGCAGGGTGGTGGTGAGCAGGGCGGTGGTGATCAGGGCGGTGGTGAGCAGGGCGGTGGTGAGCAGAGCGGTGGTGAGCAGGGTGGTGGTGATCAGGGTGGTGGTGATCAGGGTGGTGGTGATCAGGGTGGTGGTGATCAGGGTGGTGGTGATCAGGGTGGTGGTGAGCAGCGTGGTGGTGATCAGGGCGGTGGTGATCAGGGTGGTGGTGATCAGGGTGGTGGTGATCAGGGTGGTGGTGATCAGGGTGGTGGTGAGCAGCGTGGTGGTGATCAGCGTGGTGGTGATCAGGGTGGTGGTGATCAGGGTGGTGGTGAGCAGCGTGGTGGTGATCAGCGTGGTGGTGATCAGGGCGGTGGTGATCAGGGTGGTGGCGATCAGGGTGGTGGTGATCAGGGTGGTGGTGAGCAGCGTGGTGGTGATCAGGGTGGTGGTGAGCAGCGTGGTGGTGAGCGTGGGGACTAAACGCATGCAGTGAGACGTTTGACAACAGCCCGCTTCTCCCCTGATCTAGACGGACATTACTCACTGTTCACACTGTTCAGAGACATTGTTACATGAGGTTGTGTAAGGATGCTGTTTACTAGTGACTGCTCTGTTCAGTTGGATTTGTGAAAAGTTGGTTTCTGTCTGACTTTATAATATCTATATTTAATTAAGATTTATGTCTAAGTCGATTAATGCATTTTGGGGAGTGCCAATTTCCCACACCCATACATTAGCGAACACACACACACACCCCATTCCTACACACACACATGCAAACTCACCTATACAGATTCCAGTTTCCACTCCAACACAACACACACACACACACACACACACACACACACACACACACACACACACACACACACACACACACACACACACACACACACAAGTAAACACTGAGATGGTGGTTTGGGGACCTTGCAGCTGTTTGTATGAATGTGCACATTCTGCCCATACACCCCCCCCCCAGACACACACACACACACACACACACACACACACACACACACATATACACACACACACATATACACACAAGAAACCTGCCTTGTGCGGCCAAACCCTGTCAGACAGAGAGGTGCACCCTGGGAGTTGTAGGCAGAGGAGTCAGTCTGTCCTCTGCAAGGTGCAGCTTTCAAGCATCACTGCAACAGTTCTAACCTCAAATCGCTGCTTTTAGATGAAACGGTTCTTCTCCCCCTATCAGATGTGATCGGAGCGGCAACATCTGATAACACACATCACCACCAGCATGGAGAACACAAGCGTTTTATGTGCTGTGAATGCATTTGCAGAGAGATTTTCTCACTGGCAAAGATTTAGAAGATAAAGGAATAACAGACAGAGATAAAACAAAATATGAGAGAGAGAGAGAGAGAGAGAGAGAGAGAGAGGGAGCAGAGAGAGGGAGAAGGAGCAGAGAGAGGGAGCAGAGAGAGGGAGCAGAGAGAGGGAGAAGGAGCAGAGAGAGGGAGCATGGAGAGGGAGCAGAGAGAGGGAGCAGCGAGTGGGAGAGGGAGCAGAGAGAGGGAGCAGAGAGAGGGAGCAGAGAGAGGGAGCAGAGAGAAGGAGCAGAGACGGGGAGCAGAGACGGGGAGCAGAGAGAGGGAGCAGAGAGGGGGAGCAGAGAGAGGGAGCAGAGAGAGGGAGCAGAGAGGGGGAGCAGAGAGAGGGAGCAGAGAGAGGGAGCAGAGGGAAGGAGCAGAGACGGGGAGCAGAGAGAGGGAGCAGAGAGAGGGAGCAGAGAGAGGGAGCCGCCCCAGCCCACTTTACAGTGGCCTGTTCATCCGTCTTGAGGCTGCTAATAAAATGTCAGCCGTTGTTTCGATGATATTTAATCATGCAGGCCCTGTGTAGTGGTGGTGGAGAGCAGGGTGGTAGAGAGCAAGGAGATGGGGAGCAGGGCAATGTTGGGCAGGGGGATAGAGGGCAGGGCGGTGGTGATCAGGGTGGTGGTGATCAGGGCGGTGGTGAGCAGGGTGGTGGTGAGCAGGGTGGTGGTGATCAGGGTGGTGGTGATCAGGGTGGTGGTGATCAGGGTGGTGGTGAGCAGCGTGGTGGTGATCAGGGCGGTGGTGATCAGGGTGGTGGTGATCAGGGTGGTGGTGATCAGGGTGGTGGTGAGCAGCGTGGTGGTGATCAGGGCGGTGGTGATCAGGGTGGTGGTGATCAGGGCGGTGGTGATCAGGGTGGTGGTGATCAGGGTGGTGGTGATCAGGGTGGTGGTGATCAGGGTGGTGGTGATCAGCGTGGTGGTGATCAGGGCGGTGGTGATCAGGGTGGTGGTGATCAGGGTGGTGGTGATCAGGGTGGTGGTGAGCAGCGTGGTGGTGATCAGGGTGGTGGTGAGCAGCGTGGTGGTGAGCGTGGGGACTAAACGCATGCAGTGAGACGTTTGACAACAGCCCCCTTCTCCCCTGATCTAGACGGACATTACTCACTGTTCACACTGTTCAGAGACATTGTTACATGAGGTTGTGTAAGGATGCTGTTTACTAGTGACTGCTCTGTTCAGTTGGATTTGTGAAAAGTTGGTTTCTGTCTGACTTTATAATATCTGTTCTAATCTGACATTGTCTTAGTACACTCCAAGATTTAATTAAGATTTATGTCTAAGTCGATTAATGCATTTTGGGGAGTGCCAATTTCCCACACCCATACATTAACGAACACACACACACAAACACACACACGCACCCCATTCCTACACACACGCATGCAAACTCACCTATACAGATTCCAGTTTCCACTCCAACACAAACACACACACACACACACACACACACAAGAAACCTGCCTTGTGCGGCCAAACCCTGTCAGACAGAGAGGTGCACCCTGGGAGTTGTAGGCAGAGGAGTCAGTCTGTCCTCTGCAAGGTGCAGCTTTCAAGCATCACTGCAACAGTTCTAACATCAAATCACTGCTTTTAGATGAAACGGTTCTTCTCCCCCTATCAGATGTGATCGGCGCGGCAACATCTGATAACACACATCACCACCAGCATGGAGAACACAAGCGTTTTATGTGCTGTGAATGCATTTGCAGAGAGATTTTCTCACTGGCAAAGATTTAGAAGATAAAGGAATAACAGGCAGAGATAAAACAAAATATGAGAGAGAGAGAGAGAGAGAAAGAGAGAGAGAGGGAGAGAGAGAGGGTCTAATATCTTAACCTACATTGTATCCACATCACGTACATTAAAACTCTTTATTGTGACTTTTAATGTAGGTGAATTTAACACTTTTTTTCACACTACGAGCCTCACTGCCATTCTCAGTGCAGACATGCTAGCACCTTCCATGCTCAGAGCTACCCTCCATTTTAGTTTCCTATAGTTTGTTAAATAATTGACAAACTGAGGGGAGGAAAAAGAAAAGAGAAAGGGAGCGAGAGAGCGCGAGAGAGAGAGAGAGAGAGAGAGAGAGAGAGAGAGAGAGAGAGAGAGAGAGAGAGAGAGAGAGAGAGAGAGAGAAAAAAAAAGATTTTTGAAAAGAGGACAAAAAGAGTCTTTCTGGGGCGAAGCGGGAAGGATTTACGACCCTGTTCGCTGGGTCTCGTTTTCCCGCCTCAACTGCCCCCCCTCTCCCCCCTCCCCCCAGAGGTGGGCAGTCCAGAGAGTCCGGGATGATGTAGGCTCCCGGTTTCAACACCGTTTGAAGCATGCACACCTATAGGCCACATGCCTATGCGTTAAAATAGTATATTTAATAATAATCCTGAAACTGGAACATTGAAAAGAGGGAAAGAAGTTCAACTTCACTTCATCTTATTGCAGATGCAACCGATTTTTGTTTTATGTTTTTGTATTGTTTTTATTATTTTACAACAAATTTATTTTTGCAAAACAAGACAATTTGATTTCGATATCAAAGTAAAAAAAAATGATGTGAAAATACGGTTTAAAACTATTAAATGCAAATCACAAAAAACTAATGAAAAAAATTGAATGAAAAACGATTTTCCTCTTGGTGATTATTGAATTAAAATATACACCAACATACCTCATGCTATGAAATGCACACACACATACACACACACATGTGCTGGCTTGGCACCTGCCTGTTATCTGCAGATGTCAGACCTTATTTCTATTGTGCTCCCTGGGAGAGCTACAAATTGAGACCTCAAACATGAAGAGGGGCCAAATTATTTATGTATAGAAAAATCGCTTCAGCTAATGTGTTACATGTGGAATTCAAAGCCTCCTATCAGGAGATTAATGTATTCTGTCACCCAAATAGGCTTTTATTTTGTAAAGAAAAAAATGACAGTTATAGATATTTATAAAAGCCCCCCTCAAATTAAATTTTCCACAGAGAGTAATAAAAAGGATTCAGAACATAAAGCACGTATTGAATTATTTTTCAATACGTGATCCGATTACACATTAAATAAGCAAGGGTTAAATAAGCAAATAAAACAGGGACAATTAATTGCTAAATTATTGATTTCACTTCCTTGAAAAAATTCCATTCCAATTCAATCCAATAAATGTAAAAAAATATTAATAGAATGCAAGAAACAAACCAATAAATATAAATATGAATTTTAATAAAAGACAGAATAGGGAGAATTAATTAGGGTAATAGGATTACAGCTGATCCCAAAAGTACATCATCCTCACTTTTAAAAGGAGTTTAGAAAAACGTTTTAACAGGTCTTAGCTTGTAGCGACTTAACCTTTGAGCCTTTTAACCGACTTTCAAACATTTTAAAAGACCATGTCAATTGTCTGCCCCGAAGTGCTATTTTTTCCTTGCTAATTTAAATTGTGCTTCTTCTATTCTATACTATATATATAGTATATGGTTCCCTGTATGTCCTCCTATCTCTCCACCGACGGGACCATGTTTATCCTTGAACAGCAGCCCCAGGTCTCCTGAACGCCGCTGCCTTTAAGCAGCTTCGGCGGCACTGAACACAACAGGACAGGACGTGTCCGTTCAGACTTCAGGAAGCCAAATAAAATAAACTGGTGTGTTACAAAAAATAAATAAAGCAGCGCTTCCCTCTTCCCCCCCCCCCCCCCCCCCCCCCCGTATTTCTGCAGGGCCATTTATCTCCTTTCTCTCTAAATCCCCAAATTGCCTCGGAAAAAAAAAAGAAACAGGGAGGGCAATACAAGCCCCGACAAATACCCCTCCCCCATACCCCGTCCGCACCTCCCCCCCACCATCACCCCCCCCACCCCCCATCCTCCCCCCCCCGCCCCCACCCACCTCCCTCTCTTTCTCTCCGGTGGAAATTGAAGAGGCTTTATGTCAAATGGGCCGCAGCCCTTCCTCTCATCCCCTCCATATCAAACAACGCAGAGAGAAAATGACTACGGCCGCGATAAGGCTGCCAGATAGAGAGAGAGACAGAGAGAGAGAGAGAGACAGTGAGAGAGGGAGAGAGGGGGGGGGGGGTGGGGGAGAAGGAGAGAGAGAGGGAGCACGGGCGAGAGAGCGAGAAGGGGAAGGAAAAAAAAACGGAAGGGAAAGTGACTCTACTCAATTATTCCGCAAAATTGGTATGAGTGAATATTTTCCATTCAGGTGACTGATAGTATCGTGGAGGACGGCCATGCAGATAAATAAAGAATAAACACCATTAATCATGGAGCCGGTGGAGCCACCACCTGTCCCCGCTCACTGTGTGTGTGCGTGTGTGTGTGTGTGTGAGAGCGAGTGTGTTTGTGTGTGGAGGTATGCGAGTGTCTAGGAGGAGATTCTAAGAGTGTTTGTAAGGGAGAGTGTGTAAAATGTCTGTGTGTGAATAAGAGTTAGTGTGTGTAAATGTGTGTGTCTACTCTAACAGAATTATGTTGTGTGCATGTGTGTGTGTGTGTGTGTGTGTGTGTGTGTGTGCGTATGTGTGTGTGTGTATGTGTGTGTGCGTGAGAGAGACGGAGAGAAAGAGTAAGCGTGTGAATGTGTGTGTGTGTGTATGTGTGTGTGTGTGTGTGTGTGTGTGTGTGTGTGTGTGTGTGTGTGTGTGTGTGTGTGCGTGTGCGTGCGTGCGTGTGTGTGTGTGGGTGTGCGTGTGTGTGCGCACATGTGTGTTTGTATTTGTGTGTGTGCACGCATGGGTGTGTGTGTGTGTGTGCTGCATAGGTGTGTGTGTGTGTGTGTGTGTGTGTGTGTGTGTGTGTGTGTGTGTGTGTGTGTGTGTGCGTTTGGGTTAACATCAGTGTGTGTGTGTGTGTATGTGTAGCAGAGTCTCCACTCCTGGAAGCCGGTTGACCTGTAGGGTCAGGCTGGTATCGCAGGAGAAAGTGTCCCTTCCCTGTCCCCGTAGCGTGCTCACCACGCGGTGACAGCCGACGCATCCAACCACAGATTATCGAGCTAGATTGGAGAGTCATCGTCTGTTCTTCATATAACGTATGGCTCTCTTCACCGCCTGGCTGGGTTCACCCTCCATTCAAACACATGATTCATGCTCAGGTCTAAACCCCGCTGAACATACAGGCTACAGGATCATACCATATGTGGAGTCAAATGTACTGTTTAGTTTGTTGTATTTTTAAATAGTACATAAATGAATGAAGGAGTAAAGACAATTACATTCATAATGCTCAGTGCCGAAGCTGTATGGTCTTTCTGTTGTGTGTGGAATTTATTGGGACATTTGTCACTGAAGCATAGACTCTCAGTGTACTGTAAATATGTTTAAATAAAGACTATACCGTATATACATATTTTTTATTTTTACGTTCAATTATTTTTCATTTGAAGTTTTTATGTGTTTTGACCTGACCTGACCTGAAGTCAACCAGATTTTTTATCTATTCATACTTGGACCAAGTGTGTTTGTGTGTGTGTGTGTGTGTGTGTGTGTGTGTGTGTGCGTGCGTGCGTGCGTGCGTGCATGCGTGCTTGCGTGCGTGTGTGTGTGTGTGTGTGCATGTGGCATGTGTTTGTGTTTGTGTGTGTGTCTTTGTGCGTGCATGCATGTGTTAAAAAAAAAGACTTGGAAGTGCAGGAGCATGTGTGTGTGCATCCAGAGGAAGTGTGTGAATGCCGGCATGCGGGCGTGTGGCGCTGCACAGGTGCTAGAATGTTCCTCTCTCTCTCTCTCTCTCTCTCTCTCTCTCTCTCTCTCTCTCTCTCGCAAAGCAATCCATAGAACAGAGAGAGAGAGGGGGGGAGAGAGTGAGAGGGGAAGAGAGCGAGTGAGGGGGAAAGAGATAACACAGAGGGATTCTTAAGCTAAGCAGTTCTTTGCTCCGCTGAGCTGCCTGACTCCAGCTCATGTATATAACTTCACAACACAACACACACTTAGAAAAGAGGGAGAGAGAGAGAAATACAGAGAGACATACAGTGTAGAGAGAGAGAGAGAGAGAGAGAGAGAGAGAGAGAGAGAGAAAGAGTCAGAAGAGTCAGATAGACATACAGTAAGATAGACAAAGAGAGATGGAAAGAGAGACCCAGACAGAAAGACAGACAGACAGCGACTGAGTTACTTACATAGAGAGAGACTTACATAGAGAAAAAAGAAAGTGAGACAGACAGAATGAGAGAGTGGTACTTGTGTAGATGTGTGAAGTGGCTCTAGGAGGGTGATACAGGCTGGGTCTGGCCCTCTCTGCTAGGGGGACCCGGGTATAGGACACTGGGTCTGGCCCTCTCTGCTAGGGGGACCCGGGTATAGGACACTGGGTCTGGCCCTCTCTGGTAGGGTGACCCGGGCAGAGGCAATTCTAGAGTCTGTGGGGGCCCTAAGCAGGGACGTGCACAGGAGTTTTGAGGGGCAGTTGCTGAATTGTTGACGCGATTGTGCGATTGTGGGCGGGCGCGATTGTTGACGGAGGTGGGGGGGGAGGGGGGGTTTGGAGCGCGATTGCGGGCGGGCGCGATTGTTGACGGGGGGGGTTGGATCGCGGACGAGCGGAGCGGCAAGCGCTCTCAGACCAGGTCGCGGGGGCCCCCTAGCAGCAGGGGGCTCCAAGCATTTGCCTGCCTTGCCTGTTGGCAAGCTGCGCCTCTGGACCTGGGTATAGGACACTGGGTCTGGCCCTCTCTGCTAGGGGGACCCGGGTATAGTACTTAAAGGGTTGCTCCACTTCAGATCAACTTGTCACCACCACCCGCCCACAACCCAGTTCCCCTCCACTCACAACCCAGTTCCCCTCCACTCACAACCCAGTTCCCCTCCTCTCACCGACACACTGGGGCAGGGAGCAGGTTGTGTGCATATGTGTGTGTGTGTGTGTGTGTGTGTGTGTGTGTGTGTGTGTGTGTGTGTGTGTGTGTGTGTGTGTGTGTGTGTGTGTGTGTGTGTCCAGGTGTCCATGTGTGCGTGTGTATGTATGTGTCCAAGTGCGTGTGCTTGTGTGTGTGTGTGTGTGTGTGTGTGTGTGTGTGTGTGTGTGTGTCCTGGTGTCTATGTGTGTGTGTGTGTGTGTGTGTGTGTGTGTGTGTGTGTGTGTGTGTGTGTGTCTAAATGTGTGTGTGTGTGTGTGTGTGTGTGTGTGTGCCCAGGTGCCCATTTCTGTGTGTCTGTGCATATGTGTGTGTGTGTGTGTGTGTCTAAATGTGTGTGTGTGTGTGTGTGTGTGTGTGTGTGTGTGTGTGTGTGTGTGTGTATGTGATCCCAGGTCTGTGTGTGTGTGTGTGTGTGTGTTATCCCAGGTCTGTGTGTGTGGGTATAGTGTATGTGTGTGTGTGTGTGTGTGTGTGTGTGTGTGTGTGTGTGTGTGTGTGTGTGTGTGTGTGTTACTGTGTTACTGTGTTACAGGTGCCTACAGAATACCTTCCATTCATGCCCCCAGCTACAGCTGAACCAACACATTTTGGACGCAGCGACCGCACAGACAGGAAGCGGAGCCCTCCCGGGCCTGGCAGCTCTGTGCTCAGGAGCAGCAGGAGGGAGCGCCGGTCGCTACGAGACCCCCAGAAATACCAGGGAAAATGTTTTGCTTACTAATTTTCGACTGCTCATTCTAAATGTCTGTTATTTCTGCTTCTCCTCCTTGGTTCATCAACCCAAACGACACCCAGTTGTACAACAAAACATGCATTTTTTTCTGGTTTGAAAAAGTCTGAATAAAAAAGGGAATTATTTAAAGTTACATTTTCTTTGCAAGTAAACGTTTTATTGGGGTTACATTTTCCTGAAAACCACATTGAAAAGAAGTAGAAACAGAGAGGGATATAAAGTATAAAAGTGTATCGTATACTATTACACAATTCTAAGTATATACTGTATATATATGTATATATATATAGTAACCAAATCGTTTATTTAACTTGCCCCACCAGTGAAAGATCAATCTTCATCAACACACACTCTACAACCCCAGCTCCACCACATCGCGCCTCCGTCCAAACACCCCCACCTCCTTAATTCCTAAGTAAACGCTGCAGTCTACAACTTGAGTCCCTAACAGTGGGAGAGTCAATTACAGCTCCTGGAAGAATGTTTGCTTGTTTTCGGGGGCCGCATCCAAGTGTAAGGGGGCCCCCTGGGGGACCTGAGTAAACTCAGATGCTGATAATTGACTTGTGATAAATACCTCTGTCTGTCCTGAGCCGTCGCCACGGTGACCGGCGGTGGGAGAGAGCTGCCTTTGTTTACACCGGCGACCGGAGCACCGCACTCTGCCAAATAACGAGCCAATGAAAGAAGCTGAACCCTCTTGGTCCCCCCCTAACCCCCTTACCCCACAACCCCCCCGACCCTAACCCCCACCCCCTTTGGAGGAAAAATCTCCATTAAGTCAGATCCCCACACAATGAGCGTTGCTGTGGCGACCGACAGGCCCCCTGCGGAGAAAGTGCTCTTCAGCGGCCTTGTGTTGTTTATTTAAGCAGGAAGTGTCCTCTCCTGGAACAGGAAAGACTCAGACGACCCCGGCCAGCGGAGGTCAGCCTCCTCCTTTCAGATCACACACACACACACACACACACACACACACACACACACACATACACACACACACACAGCACGAACAGCTCCTGGTGAATCAGGTTTACAAAAAGGACTCAAACACAAACCAAAACCAACTGGGAACACTGGGAGGAGTGAATGAGAGGTCTCGGGGAGTTGTGAGCTAGTGGTTAGGTTGTTGGACTCCAAGACTAAATGCTCCGGGTTCAACACCCGGTGTCCACACCTGTAGGGCTGCTGGAGCTCAGATATCTTTTCCCCTACCTTATCCTTAATGACTTGTGAAAGGCGCTTTGGATGCAAGCGACTGCTAAATGACTAAAAGGTGAACACAACAGGTCCGTCAACAGCCCTGAGCTGCTGTACATTTAAACTTCAAACTCTTTTTTTATTTTTGGGGGGGTGGGTGCTAAACAGGTCTCTTTTAAATCTTGGTCACGTAGAAAGCACTTCTCCTCTGCTACTGCAGTACCCTGACCAACTGAAAAAGCCCAGAGAACCTTCCTCTCCCCCTCCAACACCCCCCCTCCCTCCCCCCCCCCAAAGCCCTGGGCTTTAATATTGAATGGCACATTGGTACCTTCCCCACAAAAATTCATAAGCTAAGCGATTAGCCTCTGTCTGTAATTGCGCGCTCCCTCGGCTAATAGGGGCAGCACTGCGTCCTGGGCACGGCTACAGAAAAACAGGACAGTTAATTTGTGATTTCCTCTGCTCATTTGAGGGCAAATTAAGTGTCAAACAGCTAATACAGAGCATATTTCATTTTATGAGCTTTTAATTTAATTCCGTCGCCCTCATAACGCCCGGCGCGGTCCGTTAGCCCGGCTCTGCTAACGGCTCACTCTCCCTCGTCGTCTTAAACAAAGAGCCATAAATAAACATGTTTCAATTAGGCCCGTCACGGTAATAGGATAGGATCGTGTTCCTATGGATGGTGGACGTGTCGCCATTGCTGGGGGGGGGGGGGGGGGGGGGGTGGGTGGACGGCGGTATAGCCAGTCACCGATGCCCAGTGGCTAGCCGGCTAGCTTGTGTGCGTGGCAGTGGCGGGGGGGGGGGGGGGGGAAAGTAGGCTAGATTGATGAGACTGCCGCAGGGCCAAACCAACTGTAATTACGGCCTGTAATGAGGGGCTGCATGGGGAAGTACAGCAATAATAGCGCCTGTGTACTTGGGGCATCTCTCCGAGAGGGCTAATAACGATTAATTCAGCTCACTGAGGAGAACTTGTCTTAAAACAATTCAATATTTCTCCCTAAGCTGCCACATGTCCTGCGTTTCCTGTAAGCACTGTAGCACACACACACACACACACACACACACACACACACACACACACACACACACACACACACACACAAACACACACACACAAACACATGCTGTTTTCTATTTAACTGAGCCAGCTAGCTGTCATTGCAGCTGTGTTCACTTGTGAATACGTTTAAAGGTCGAAGGTTCTAAAATGTAACAAATTATTATTTAAATTATATATATATATTTATAAATTATATAAATAAA
>NC_140281.1:15086798-15094298 GCF_964030765.1 Micromesistius poutassou | reverse complement strand
GATCTTCTGGACTTTGGAATCTTGCGTAATCTTCTGAAACCAACGTGAATGAACCTGAATGTAATGGAATAACCATGCATCTAGAACCTTCTATCCTAGGTCCTTCTCTCAGCCTCTCTGTGTTTGTTGAGTGGTGCTGGGCTGGCAGACATCTGGAGTCTGCTAGGAGCCCGGTGGAGGACCAGGTGGGAACCAGCAGTGGACACACGCATGCCCCATTCACACACGTGTCTCACACATGTGTCAAACACTTGCCTGCACGACTTCAACAACCTCTCTCTCTCTCTCTCTCTCTCTCTCTCTCTCTCTCTCTCTCTCTCTCTCTCTCTCTCTCTCTCTCTGTGGCCTCCGTTCTGTCGTTTCTGTCGAGGACGTTTATTTAAATCTGCTTCTGAGGTTTACTTAAACTTACTTACACAAAGCTTCTGTATAAACACAACCTGCCACCTCTGGTACTGCTGCCCCCCCCCCAACAACATCACTGCAGGCAGAGGATCAGAGAGAGGGGGGGAAAGAGAGTCAGAGAGAGAGATTATCCAACTGTTTATCTTCAGTGTATCCTGGAGGAGAGTCTAAGTGTTTCCATGGTGAGGAGACGTAGCCCCCCCCCCCCCCCCCCCTCCCACCACCACCACCAGACCTGTGGATGTAGCCAGGCATTACCAGGCGAGTTCACCACACAGCCCAGGGTTGTACAGGAAGCTGACACGCTGCGTCGCGGCTTATATCTCCCCCACCCCCCAAACACCGGTAACAACACGGCACCAGTTCCGCTTCCTTCACACACACCATTCATGTTCAGACAACAGACCAGCACAAAACAACGACCACAAGCGGAACTAAATGAGGTCATATTTGGAAAGCCGGTTCACACAGTTTCACTGAAGTGTTCAACAGGACCGGTTGAAGAACATTTTAATGACCCGCCGTATTACTATTCTCATACTCATACGCAGCATTAATTCTTAGAGGATGGAATGGGATGGAAGTCATTAAGACATGATTATGCTTAACGAGACGGGGGTCTTAACGAGAGAGGGGTCTTAACGAGAGGCGAATTAACAGCCAACTCTGACCGGGAATCATTAATTCTAATTCAACGCAAACACATTCACACACACACACACACAAAAACACACACACACACACACACACACATTCTCACACATACACACACAGGCACAACTGGACTCAAAGCCAGCTTCCTTTTCATTAAGGAAACAATGGTAATTGCCTTGTTCTTTGTTGTTTTCAGAAAAAAAAAAAAGAGAGGGAGAGAGAGAGAGAGCGCGAGAGCAGGGTGGAGATAGAGGGAGAAGGGGTAATAAAGCCTAAAGCCTCTTCGTTTAACCACATCCTTATTGGTTCATCTCCTTTCATATTCCTCTCAAGTTCTCCCACAGACCCGGGGCCCTGCAGAGTTTACACTAGGCAGGAGCAGAGCTGTCGTCTGGCGTTCCATAGAGTACACACACGTCGCGTCTCTCCCCTTCCCCTCTCCCCCCTCTCCCCCCTCGCCCCCCTGCCTGCTTCTCTCACCGTCCTGACAGACCTGGCCCCGTGCCAGCCCTGGGGACTTCCACACACATACACTCTCATAACACAGAGTCTAGACACCACGCTGATATACTGTTCTCTACTGGTACTATGGTACCACTCTACCCTAGTGTTAGACTCTACTCTGATGTTACTGTACCCTAGTGTTAGACTCTACTCTGATGTTACTGTACAAAAGTGTAAGACTCTACTCTGATGTTACTGTACCCTAGTGTTAGACTATACTCTAATGTTACTGTACAAAAGTGTGAAACTCTACTCTTATGTTACTGTACCCTAGTGTTAGACTCTACTCTAATGTTTCTGTGTACTCTAGTCTAGTGTACTCCTCTCTTCTGAGAACATGGACTCAGCAACAGAATTGACAAAAGAGAGGAGAGAGGGTGAAAGTGAAACAGAGGAGAGAAGTGGAATGGGAGAGAAGAGAGGAGAGGAGAGAAGACAAGCGAAAAGGAGGGGAGAGAGGAGAGGAGGGAAGGTCGAGGAGAGAGGCGAGAAGACGAGCGAAAAGGAGAAGAGAGAGGAGAGGAGGGAGGATAGGAGGGAAGGCTGAGGAGAGAGGAGAGAGGATGTGAGGGAAGGTAGAGGGGAGAGGAGAGGGAAAGAGTAGGGGAGGAGGCAGAGGGCTGCTGGGAGCTGATCCACAGGGTGGTGACTCTATAATGGGGAACATATGAAGCTTGTGCCCAGGACACCACCGCCAGACTGCATTACCCCTCCCTTCTCTTCCCTCTCTTCCCTTCTCTCCTTCATGCTTTTCTTGCTCTCCTGTCCATTTCTTCTTTTTCCTCCTCCCTTTCTTCTCTCTCCTGCTCACCCCCCCCCCCCCCCTCTCCTTCTCACTCTTCCTCACCTCCTCCTCCGCTCCTCCTCCGCTCCTCTCCTTATTCCTTCCCCCTCCTTCTCTCCTCCTCCTCACCTCGTCATTCCTTCTCCTCCCTCCTCCTCCTCCTCCTCTCACCGTTCCACCTCCTCCCTCCCCCCCCCCCCCCTTCCCACTCTGTGAATCATGACCTCACTACTCAAGCATGTTCAATGTGCATAAGGCCCAGGGACTGTGTGTGTGTGTGTGTGTGTGTGTGTGTGTGTGTGTGTGTGTGTGTGTGTGTGTGTGTGTTCGTGTGACTTTGTGGATTTATATGAAAATTTGTGCGGTGTCTCGTCTGCACACCTTTCTTGGATAAAATACACACAAAATATTCTGCAATGTAGAGTTCCTATTTGCATTACTGTGGAAACACACATTGAAGCATACAGACAGATCCCGGTTTGGAGGAGTTTGGGTGAGTTTACGTGGAGTTAGGAGAGAAAAAGAGAGAGAGACAGAGAGACAAAGAACGAGAGAGAGAGAGAGTCTCAAATAGCATCCCGATCTAACATAAGTATTGTCTGTATATATTTCATTGTTGTGTAGCTATATTAAAAACTTGAATCACTTCAAGTAAATATATAAAATACAAACTAATTGTGATCGCAAAAAACTTTGCGATTGTTCTCAGCCTTTTCTAAAGTATTGAAAATGTTCCGGAGTTTCCCACAGCGAGTCACAACGCATTTTTGGCACTTCCTCAAACGGGAAATTACCCCCTTTTCCTTCTTCTTCGTCTGTTGATGTTAGCCAACGCAGAGACCCCAAGCTGTTTGGACAAGTAAATAACACTTTGGGGCTAACTGTTTAGCTAAGCACAGTGGGAGTTGCTGTTGACTTTTGTGAGCGCTTTGCTTAATTAGAAGTCCCCAGATTGTTGCCGGTCTAATGGGCTAATTAACGCTGTATAAATTAGGCTGGTGTTGTGTCGTTAGCATGATCCTGCTACTGTATGCGGGCCGACGGATCCCGCCAACGAAACGTGTAAACAAACTACACGAGATGCTGAGATGAAGGAATTAGAGGAGATTACAGAAAGAAAATACAGAGCGTAATTACAAATAGAGAACCAAGTTTGACTGATAGCATCTCCGCTATCATGTATGAAGTACACAAGGATGACAAGTTGCTTCTCTCTTTCTAAACATAAGAGGTCTGAACATAATTCTTCTGAACTGAAAACAAACAGAAGAAAAGATGAAGGATTTGAAGAGGATTATTATTATTATCAAAAAAGAAAATGTAAATGATCTCTGTTATTTATCATTTATGATGTACACAAGAATGACAACATATTCATCTTTGACTCTTTCTTTCTTTCTTTACTTCCTTCTGTCTCCCTCACTTCCGCTATCCCTCATTCCCCTTCTCCCATTCCCATCTTGTCTCTGGGAAAATGCTCGAAACTGAGAAAAAATTTTAAAAAAACGTTCACTAAGAGATCCCTTAAAGAAAAGAGCAGCTATGCGTGCTAACGTCCCGAGCTGGTCGGTACATTCCAGCGCTACTTACTGTCAGAACAATTAACTGGCCAGTCAGCAGGCTGCGTTCGGGACGTAGATCTGTGTGTCAGGGCCTATTGACATGAGGACTGCAGCTGCACATCCAAGACTAATTAGCGCTTTGAGAGGGTTTACACCGTTCGTATCCTGCATGTTCAGTGGCAAGAAGGATACACACAAACACAAACAACAATGATTTTTTTATTTCTTTGTAAATGTAGTTACTGTAGTTACTGTCTAAAGTTGAATGTAGGCCACTCAACCATGTGTGATTCCTGTATGTCTTATCATATGGGCAATAAAGCGTTAATATTACAAAAATATGGCAACCATTTACAATTCTGGCAAACCAAAGTTGAAGCTGATTCCTGGTTTTCTGTAAGTCACACTTTACTTATTTTTTTCTTATATTCTCCTCATCAACATATCATAAATATTAAAAAAAACAGTATGTTGAAATGTGTCTGGGGAAAAAAACATTCTGAATTCAGATTTCTGAATTTAATCCTAATCACGGATTCAGATTTACGGATTTAGATTCCAGATACAGATTTTAGATTTACAGTTTCCTAATCAGATATCCAATTTCAGACTTTCAGATTTGTGATTCAGATTTTCAGATTCAAATTTTTGCTTCAGATTTGAGATTCAGATCCCTGACTCAGATTCCTCTTCCCTCCTGGCCCCCTCGGCTCTCCAGGGGCCTCCCTGGGAGCATCTCCACAGAGAGGGGCCATCTGCTAGACATTTACTGGGTTAAGTCAATCTGTGGCCCACAGCACGGCAGGGCCCGGGGCCCTCGGTGTGGTGGGGTGTGTGTGTGTGTGGGGGGGGGGGGGGGGGGGGGGGGGGGGTGCTACAGAGCTGAGCACGCACACACAGACACAGCCAGGGGCTCGCGAAACAGCAGAGAACCAGCTCTAAGCACACACACACACACACGCATGCAGGCACACACACAAACACACATAAGCACACAAGCATTCACGTATGCACGCATTCAGGCACATAGACACATACACACACACACCCACACATACTAAGACACAAGCATTCATGCACGCACGCAGACACACACTTAAAAGTGTACGTAGGCATTCCTGCATGCAGACACACAAACACACACACACACACACAGACACACACACTTAATCCACACACCTCTCTGTTCCTTCTCCCTTCACTGATCCACGGCAGGAAAGAGAAGGGGGGGAGGGGGAGAAGAGAGAGGAAGGTGGAGGGGAGAATACGGGTAAGGAGTAAAGAGGTGGCGGGGGATGGAGTAAAGAGAGCGAGTGGTAGGGGAGGAGCAGGAGCAAAGGAGGGAAACAACGAGGGGGGAGGAAGGAGGGAGGAGGGGGGAGTAGGCGGGGGTGGGGAGGGCGGCAGGGGCGGGGGTGTTTCATGAGGCCTCTGTGGAGCTCCAATCTCTCCCCACATTCAGAGTCTTTCTTTCCAGACCTGGAGAAAGCAGGATAGCAGAACTAAGTACTGACCTCTCTCTCTCTTTCCTCCTGTCCCTCCTCTCCACTCTCCTGTTCCTCCCACTCTATTTTCTCCCTGTTCCCCCCTCTCTCTCCCTTATCTTACTCTGTGTTCCCTCTCTCATTTTATCCCCTCTCTGGATTTCTCCCCTCTCTTTCCTTCCTTTAATCTCTCCCCCTTTTTTCCTTACTCTATTACTCTATTTCAACCCTGCCCCATCTCTCTTTCCCCTTTCCCTCTCTGTCACTCTCACCTCTTTTTTCACAGATCTCTCCTTCCAAGTCTCTCTCTTTTTCCCTCCACCTATCTCCCTTATCCCTGCCATCCTCCCTCTCTCCATCCCTCTCTGCTATTCCCTCTCTCCCCAAAGCCTGCAGTGTGTCTCTCTCTCTCTCTCTCTCTCTCTCTCTCTCTCTCTCTCTCTCTCTCTCTCTCTCTCTCTCTCTCTCTCTCTCTCTCTCTCTCTCTCTCACGCTCTCAACCCAACCAGGGAGAGATTTACACAGCAGTTTAGTAACTGAATCACTACGCTTCAACGCTCCGCCTCCCTTTCTCCCTGGCTCTAACACAGTCTTTCACTCTCTCTCTTGCTCGCTCCCTCACCAACTCCCTGGGCTGTCTTTTTCCTCTGCAAACAGAGACACGTTTCAAAAAGGAGGAAGTTGATTTAAACCTCTGCTGGACTTTAAAGGACAGAGCAGCAACCCAGTCTCCTCGCTGCTCATCCCTCCACTCCTCCTGTGTGTCATTTACCTCGGCCCCCCCTTACCACTGATCCACGATGTTTAACAACTATTTCACGTTGATGTCCTACAAACTGAAAGGCCGCCGTGAACACGATAAACACATTGAGCTCGTTCTCAGAAAGGACGACTGAATTACAGTGACACACTTGATCCATCAGAAGTCGATACCACAGATTACAACTTCATATTTTCTTGCATTTATTTTCTACCTTTGATACCCACTCCATGTTTTGATGTTAAAAATCTCCTGTTTTTTATGGTCTGGGTCCCCGCAAGGGAGGATTACCAGAGTGTGTGAGGGGCTGGCTGTGAGGGTAATAGCGTGGGAGCGGTGTGGGGTCCCCCGCATTAATAACACTCAGGACCTGACACGACAGGGAGGCCGACGCCCGACCGCTACTCAATCCTGCTCCATGCAGTGCGGAGCGGGCGTGTTCTGTTTACAGTCACTGACCCCGGCGCCACGGCAGGGATGGAAGGGTCCGGTCTCCGCTGGTGCTCTATGGTAATCATGGAGCGTTCACTGCGGAGTTGTTGTTCTTTTTTGATCGTTGACGTGTGTTGAGCGTGATGTGTTCTAATGTGGGTTGCATGATGCAAAAAGTTAGATAAACACACCCGCATATACACACACAAGCACACACACACACACACACACACACACACACATACATACTGTACATGCATACACAAACACATACATACACAAACACACACACGCACACACAAACGTACATACCAACAAGTAGGTTGTAGGACAAGTTCAACTTTACTTTAATTCTTTAAGCATTACTTTAATTCTCTGTTGTTATTCAAGCACCCCCTTGCCCCCATCCGCCCCCTCGCTGTATCCCAAAACAAGGAAAAACTTGTAATCCCTTTACTGTAACCCTGACAACAGAATCCACCCCCAATAATCCTAAAAGACTTACAACCAACACTAGGTGCTATCTGGGACCGGATAGAGAGAGAGAGAGAGAGAGAGAGAGAGAGAGAGAGAGAGAGAGAGAGAGAGAGAGAGAGACAGAGAGAGAGTGAGAGTGAGAGTGAGAGAGAGAGAGAGAGTGAGAATGAGAGAGAGAGAGAGAGAGAGAGAGAGAGGAGAGCGCGCGTGAGAGAGAGAGGGAGAGATACAGAGAGACAGAGAGAGAGAAAGAGAGAGAGAGCAGGCAAAACAACAAGGGAGACACAGAGAGCAAGAAAGAGAAGGTGTGGGAGAGAGAGAGCGGGTGAGGGTGATGGAGACAGGAAGAAGCTGATGGAGCGAGAGTGGAGAACAGTCTGTTGTGGAAGCTAGGGGGAGAAATAAACACAGAGAGTGTAAACTTGGTGCCACAGTGAT